>NW_027615493.1:0-41367 GCF_965212315.1 Lampetra planeri | reverse complement strand
TCGGCTGCATCTTTGCTGAGCTGCTAACGTCAGAGCCTATTTTCCACTGTCGCCAAGAAGACATCAAGACCAGTAACCCGTTCCATCATGACCAGTTGGACAGGATATTCAGCGTCATGGGTTTCCCTGCAGGTCTGCACAAGCCTCACTCAGCCTCTGTTGACCTGCTGGTTGCTGTTTTATCCACCTTTGTATTCAGTTCTGTGTGAGTCAGTGGACATTTTTTAGATGTCAATGTGTCCGACAATTAAAACGAGTTTTTGTTTTTGACGTCAACACGTGCTGACTTCACTACTTCACTAGTTCCTATTCTACCCGTCCTTCATTTCCATCATTCTTTTAAATTTCTGTCTTTGACTCTTGAAGCTCACATTTTTGGTGTAATAACATGTTCTACACATATTATTTCACATTTAAAACAAACAACCTCCAAACTTACGTTACTTTTTTTTGAAAAAGCGGCTACAGCATGACTTTTTTGAAAAAGACAAATGCCATTGCACAACTTTTTTTCATTGTAGGACTATTGTGTGATTTTTTTTTTTTATTTTTTGAAAAAGGCTATAGCTCATTTTTTTCTAGAATTTCACTCACCGTGTTAATGTTACACACAAGCCTCCAGAGTTATACAGTGTTTCATCTTGCACAGATAAAGACTGGGAAGACATCAGGAAGATGCCAGAATATCCAACCCTGCAGAAAGACTTTCGGAGGACGACGTAAGTAAAAGAACCTCAGCATGTGATAACATTTTTTCAATAAAATCTCACTACTAGCTGTGGCTTCTATTTAACAGGTACGCAAACAGCAGCTTGATCAAATACATGGAAAAGCATAAAGTCAAACCTGACAGTAAAGTTTTTCCTCCTGGTATGTCGACACGCATACACACGTCTTTTCTGAGGACATTTAAGAATATAATTTGTCTTTGCTGCAGTTTTTACCCCAAACTGAACCCAAGTTCTGAACAAGTCCTTGTTTCATTGTTTTTTCTATGTCGCGGACCATCTCTGTTCGGACCATCAGCTCCAGAAGCTCCTCACCATGGACCCCACCAAAAGAATCACATCGGAGCAGGCGCTGCAAGACCCCTACTTCCTGGAGGACCCGTTACCAACCACTGAGTAGGTCTTAAAAACTCGTGATTCAGTGACAGAAAACCACTCAACAACAGCCAGTGGCTCTTTACAAACGAGTTTTTAATGTGTCTGTCTTACTGCCCCCAGTGTGTTTGCTGGGTGTCAGATCCCCTACCCGAAACGGGAGTTTTCTCAATGAAGATGAGCCAGAAGAGAAAACTGAGAAGGTAAACCGTCCCCGTATGCTGCAGAACACGACAGGAGAGTTATTTCCTGTTTTTTGAACTGTATCAAGGATTAATGACATTTCAAAGAAGACAGGAAAAGACTCAAGGCTATAAATGTCAGAAACAAATACCTCCATCCATCCATCCATCCATCCATCCACCACCTCCTGTGATTGGTTCCCTGAGCCTGTCAATCAAATGTCAGAGCCAATCTAACCTTATGTAACCTTAACTAAACTAAAGCCCATCAGTGAGAGGCTGGGCATCTTCTTTTATACAGTATTACAGTATTATAATATATATAATAATATTATATAGTGCATATTATTATTATTATTATTAGCAGTAGTAGTAGTCCTATTGTTATTGTATAAAATAGGATATAATCCAATATCGTATGTAATATTATAATATATAATATTGTTTTGTAATATTAGATGTATTTATACTGCATTTATACCTGTTTTACTCAGCTTTATACATGATTTCTGCTGCTAATTCATTTGTGTTAACTTTATGTCAAGACACTTTTCTAGAGGAAATGAAAAAAAACTTTCCAGGTGACTGTCACATGATGATAAATGACACAGTTCTTCTTTCCTTTGTTTTAATGGTGTCACAAATAATAGTTCAGGAATCAAACTGCTTCGTTGCTACAGGCACCAACAGATGGTGCATTCACAAATAAAGAGCTGCAGAGGGCTGACCACCACATGTCTGACTTGGCACAGCCATTTCCAACTCATTGACAAATCATGTGAGACCTCGGGTCATGGTATTCAACGAGCAGATCGCTGAGGGGAAATATATCACAAAGAGAGGGATGGTTTTCTATAATCATACAGCTTCTGAGACCTCACAGCGCCTCCATTTGCAGTTGAGAAAGTTTGCAGTTGCCTGATATGTTGTATGTTCAGTCTGTCACTGTCAGTTGTCGTCATCAGTGTGTTGTTGTGATAATTCCATTGAACCAATCTGGGACCAGAGGTTTTTTTTTTGGTTTCCCAATCAGATCTCACTCCATCACTCTTTACATCTAAAGGCTTCATCCATTCAGTCGAGGTTTGCTTCGTTGTCGTGTGTCTGCAGAACCAGACGCAGCAGCACCAGCAGACGACCGGGCCAGACGCAGGCCCAGAACCAGCAGCAGACAGCAGCCCAGCAGGCCCCCTCCCAGCAGAGCTCAGCCCAAACCAATGGCACCTCCGGAGCCACGGGGGCCACCACCACTGGGAGTTTACAACATGGCCAAGACCAGGGCCCACCCAACAACAACAAGAAACCTCGGCTCGGGCCCTCGGGTGCCTCCTCGGGCACCGGGGTGCTCCAATCAGAGTACCAGGTAACTGCTCCACAGGTGGAGGTCAGCAGCTGGTATTTAAGGTGGGAAACCTGGAGCGGAACCCATTTAGTTTCAGTTTATCAGGGTTCTAAGGCTGGAGAATTTAGAGGTGGAAGCTCCCTTTAGTTCCATCCAACATTCTTTACCTAAACAGGTCTGCTTTTAGAATGGTCTGCATTTTTATACATTTTTTTGGGAAAAATGTTTTTTTTCACTTCCTCTTTTCAGTCTGACAGCCAGCCACAAGTGAAAGTGCCGGAACGTGCCAATTTTCCATTTAATTGTTTTCATCACATGTTGACATCTGGACCTTTCAACTATATTGTAAACAAAAAGTGTTACATCAGTTTATTAGTGGTGTTCTCACCTTTGTTTATGTCCCTCTTAGCACTCCAGCTCCCGTCTTGGTTACCAAAGCAGCGTCCAAGGTTCCACTCAGCCCCAGAGCACCATGGGATACTCGTCGTCATCCCAGCAGAGCTCCCAGTATTCCCACCAGACTCACCGGTACTGAGATGGTGAACCAGCAGAGGGCTCAGCTCCTCCTCATCGGACAGGGGACGTGGTATCGCTTTGGTTGAAACTCCTGGTTGGGCCTCATCATTCCAGCTCCATCACCTTCTCAGCCTCATCACCTGGTGACTCTTTGAGCACATAGAGGCAAACTGACATAGGAACCAAAACACTCAAGAGCCAGAAATCGAGCTGCCTCTGAGGCTGCTGGCGGAACCATTCAAAATGTGTGTGAAGGCGCCGCTCTCTGAACCATGGCACTTATGAACACAACGTATCTCACGAGGTGGAATCGCACCTCATGTATTTACCTTATATAGCACTTTTTTGTATTTGATTCTTTTTTCGCTTGTGTTTTCCAGTCCACCTTGATCATTGATGTCGTTGTAAATATTCCATGTGGAAGCAATTGGACAAGACACAAGAGGAGAAGCCCTTTACTGTCAATGTCTGAAGTACTTTCCGTGGATGGTGACGTACAAATTGTCGAGCTGACCCCGTCCCAAAAACCACAGCCACATTTTTTTATTACACAAAATCTCAGCTCTTCAGCTGATTCACATGCAGGGAAATATCACATGCATAACTGAAATGAAAATTCTAAGAGGTTGGATTCGGGACACAAGAAAATCTTTTGTAGTCTGATTCCCTCGTCTGACCGCAGGGAGGGATGGTGGCGGCGTCGCGTTGGTGGCCAGTAGCGCCAAAGATCCGTCAGACCACATCTGATCGTTAAACCCTCCAGAGTTTTCATGGTCCTGAACACAAACATGCACATAATCATACAGGGCAGCTAAGGGTGAGCCCCCCAGTACGCTCCTCCGGACTGTGTGTGTGTGTGTGTGTGTGTGTGTGTGTGTGTGTGTGTGTCCTTGCTAATTGTTTATCCTCTTGTTCTTCAGCACTGACAGCTGCATTGATCTGCAAAGAGCTGAAACCAACCAGAGTTTACCCCACGCTGCCCCTCCTCCTCCTCCTCTCCACCCCTCAGGCGCGTTCGGTTCCGACTGCATCCTGTTACAAAAAAAACAAAACAACAGAATCAAGAGCAAACAGGAAGTCAAGTGATGATCTAAATCAGCCCAGTGGTGGGGTGTTCGCAGCACATTCACTCAAGTATAATAATGTACTGGAATATTTCCACTTTATGCTACTTCATTCTCCACTACATTTCAGAGGTTAAACACTTGCTCTTGCATCACTTCACGTATTCAGAAGCTCCCCGTCGGTTCAGTCACACTCAGGCGTGTGAAGAACATTACGTCATGTCTTCAGGTCAAACCAGTATTTACGTAGTTGTTGTTGTTGTTTTTTTTTTAAATCTGAGTTTTGTTTTTCAGTCGTTCAGGTTTTTAGGACGCGGATGTGGTTGTGGAGCGCCGCCGGCCTTTTGCACTGTTAAAAATGAATCAGCCCAGTGAAACACTTAAGTCAGTCACTTGAGCCAGTTTGAAATGTTTGATGCTTTGATACACGAGTGATAGTAGTTGTGCAGTTGACACGTTACACTATGAAACAGGCCACTGGCTTCATGCCCTTCTGAGCAGGTCTGCGATGCGTCAGTGAACATACCTGTACGCTCCTTCTCCTCCTCAGCTTCGTACCCGGGGTGATAGCTGTTCTCCAGGACTTCACCTTCAATTCCCAGTAGTTCACTCCACCCTCACTGCTTCACTGCACCCACCCACTGACTGGGACTGATGAGCCAGACGGTGGAACT
Organism: Lampetra planeri; assembly: GCF_965212315.1. Lineage (NCBI taxonomy): Eukaryota > Metazoa > Chordata > Hyperoartia > Petromyzontiformes > Petromyzontidae > Lampetra > Lampetra planeri. Next base: position 36,486 of record NW_027615493.1, on the reverse strand, counting down.
AGGAAACACTGACACCTTGTGCTTGAATTGAGAGCTGTCCTGTGTGAAAGTGTTTTGTTTGGTTTATTTTTTGTTTTTTTTGTAAATTCATCTTATTCTGCAGAATATTGATCAGTATTTGTAAACTCCTCAATGGCTTTCTGCCATTGATGCTGTGTTACATCCAGTGTGTGTATGTGTGTGTGTGTGTGTGTGTGTGTGTGTGTGTGTGTGTGTGTGTGTGTGCGTGCAACATCATACTGAGTCTAGAATAACACAGAGTATTTAGGAAAGGTTTGGCGACATTTGAAAAATGAGCCAGTGACCACTTTATGTTCACCACAACTCAAACTACACACACACTGGTGAAGCACCCAGCAGCTCTCTGAACCATGACCAGTGTGTTACCAGATCTGTATTTAGGAAAATCACAGACATGTTAGCATGAATGTGGAGGGATGTCTTTGCCCACCTGCCAGATATCCACTCGGGTTTAAGAAGTCTGTCTGGTTCTTTGATTCAGTATGTTCAGTAGCTACTTGCCAACTTTAGCAGCTAGTTTGCCGCAGGTTCGTGAAAGCTGCTTGAGGGAGAGCACTGTTGTGGTGGCTGCAGAACCGAAACATCTCACTAAAAGAGGCTCGGTGGAGCGCTGCAGTCACGTGCTGGTTTGTCATCACCCAGTCATCGTTTGCAAACGTGAAAGTTTTGACTGACTGCAGCCTCAAAGACAAACTTCAGGAATTTCGTGTCCCAAACCAGCATTGTTTCTTTGTTCACACAGTCCTGGCCTGGGGTTTTGATATGCTCCCCCCCGTGTCTGTATACGTTCTCTTCGGGTACTCCAAAAGCATTTAGAGGTTGATTGGTCACTCTAAATTCCATGTATGTGTGAATGTGAGTGTGAATGGTTGTCTGTCCTTCATGTGGCCCAGTGTTGACCCGTTGACAGCTGGGATCGGCTCCAGCGCGGCTGTGACCCATAACCGGAACAAGCGGGAGAAGATGAATGAATGAATGTTCAGACAGTCTGACAGGGGCACGGTGACCCAGCCTGACTGTGTCAGGGAGAAAAACTAGCAGCTATTCAAAGGTCAGCTCTTCCTTCTAAGGTGTAATTTAGTCAAGTCGAGTAGCAACGATGATACAAAAGAACACTTTGTTGTACATTTGTGGGAGACAAACTGCCGTCTGATGAGTCCTATGCAAAGTCCCAGACTAAAGCTCTCACCTGCTTTCTTGTTTTCTCTGTAAGATTCAGTCCCTGTAGTAATTCACTTACATGGAGTATTGTAAAAAAATGCTTATATAGATAGTATAACATCTTATTTATTGTTTGCTTACATCTAAGAAAAGTAGAGGTTGTAAACTTTGGTCTGCCTTAACTCCAGTAGCTCCAGACAATGGACCTGTTTCTGACTCCTTTCCCCTCCATTAGCTCACATGGACTCATGTGTAGTTACTGAATGTTCTAACTCCACCTCAGCATACAGCTACACCTTTATTTCTGCTTTGACACCCCCAGTTGTCCTCACTCAGACGAATACTTCCACAGCGAAGAGTTTTTACAAGAATGATATTATTAGTTTGAGTGGACAGTGCCTTCTTCTAGCAGTCCATCTTTTAAAGATGTCATGGGAGCTTGTTTAGATCTTTTTTTAAATTTTCATTTTGTATGTAGTTTGTATTTTAAAGCTCTTTATTCCATGTTTTCTCCTTTACTATGTAGCATTCTTGTTATTTACACTATGTATTGACGTATGGAAGTATGTGTGTGTGTGTGCGTGCGTGCACGCGTGTGTGTCTACACATATCTGTGTATGTATGATAACGTTCCTGTCATAATTGCAAATAATAATGACGGAGGAGAAGCTTGTGTTTCCCTTCCGGTGGAACTTCTCCTCACATTACTGAAGTGCAGTAGTGTGTGTTTTGAAATGCTGTACATAAGAATACATTTTAAGAATTTTGCATTGAGATATTGATACAGTTATTGTCTTTTAATGCACTGTTATTGCTCAAATACTTAGTGGTAAATTAAAGTGTTTCATGTTTCTTAATGTCTCGCTTTAGACATGAAAGCTCTGGCAGTGTACGCCGGCCCCGCGCTCCTTGGTGTGTGTAGATATGGACAGACACACATTAGAACCTGCCTGTATGAAGCCTTGTGCACTTCCTGTCCGACCCCTCACCCCTCTCCTCCTTTTTGGTAGTATTGCATGCACCTGTCTTTTTTCAGCAGCGAAATAAGCAATTAGAGTCGCCCTCTTTCAACTTGTGCTTGTACAGACGGACGCTCCACACAGCATTATTAAGATCTGTAACAGAGCCAACTCAAGTAGCCCTCTATACGATCAGAGCATCAGTTTATTTCCTGTTGTGGAACATAAAAAGTAATACTGTAGTTTTGCACAAAAAATCTTGACATATTTGATTCCCTCGTGCACAAGTGTTTGAAGATATCCACATGGCGTAAAGCTATTGTCTTTTCATAGCAACAATAGTTCAGCATGGGGAAATAAAACAAACAATTATTTGGCTGTTTTTTGCAAATTTGTCTGATTCCAACTGTACAAGTGACTGTTAAATGAAAAAAAGTCATGTATATTTATTTTATATCCTCTATTATAATAAAAATCTCTTTTGTCGCAGTCACTTTTGTTGCCATCGTGGTTGTTGGGAGTTGTAAGGAAATTGACCCAGACGAATATGTATTTCTTAAATAAAAATGACATATAGACAATTACATTACAGTTGTGACTTAATAAATTGCAAGTGGGAAAGAATTGAATGAGAATATAAGAAATATCACAAAATGGCAGCCAATGATTAATTATAGCGCCCCCTAGTGACAACAGGAAGGGCCATTTGTGCATTACTGTTTTCCTTCCAGCACTTTAACAAACCAGTGTCTCCATTTAACCAGAAACATCGCATGATCTTGATGAAGAACGACTAAAGTTAGTGAGATGAGTCCGTGGCCAGCATTCAGTGTGAAAATGTGTTTTACACTGTGAAAATTGACGATTCGCCATGAGAAACAAAGCTGTTCCAACTCTTCACATGGCTGAATCATCGTCTCAGAGTGACAAAGTGAAGTCAGCGACAGGTCGTAGCTCAGTCACAGTGCCCCCTGGACAACAGTACGCAACATCTTTATCTCTGCCCATTGATGTGGTGAGTTGAAACCAGAACAGAGATGATGTTTTCATCGCTTTGCAGATTGCCAAACAATCTGACCATTTATTGTGAGTTTATGCTGAAAATGATTAAGAATCCTTCAAAAGATTCCTGGATCCAGATGGTTCCAGACCATTACCAACGTTTAATCATCTGTTCCTTGTCCCCTTATGTCAGTTTCCTGAAAATTTCATTAAAATCTGTTAATTACCTACCTTACCTCCATAGTTACCATCTTGGTGGAGGTAACTATGGTGATTCAGAACATTTAATCTCACAGACCTCATTAGTATGTTTCAGAAGGGATTAACTTCCTTCCCTCTCTTCCCCACTAACAAACCGCGCTGAGGGGAATAATGACTGGAGACCCTCTGCGGGGCTAAATGTAAACTGCTGACCCATGACAAGCTGTTCTCGGACCATGAGGAACAGGCCTCTTTCCATGCCAAGAATGTGGGTGGCCAGCCGAGTTTTCGATGTGCGGTGCGGACAGTCACGGTGGCAGACATGTTTGAATGTCTGATTAGTCTCAAGTGTTACAGACCTATCTTTTTTTGGAAAAACTTTTATTCTCGTAATCTGAAATGGAGCTGGTTATGTGTGTGTGGTGGGGTGGCGGTGTAAAGGAAGAAGAAAAGAAAGAAAAGGCAGATATTGCTACTGATGCACTGCCATATTCAGGCCTGTGACGAACAACTGTTCAGAAAGAAGGAGATTTTGTATTTGAACTTTGCTGTCACTGTTTTGATCAAAGTGAAAAGATTGTTTTTCTCCAGTCCTCAAACTAAGTGTCAGTCAGTGTGAGGTAGGGAAGGGCACAATCTGTCTGCTGTGTGTGTGTGTATGAGTCACTACACTGTGGCGACACAGTGAACAACATATATTTATACACAGATCTTTGTACTTTTATCATCGCGCCTACAAGGGTTTTTCTTTCTCAGTCCATTTGTGGCTGAATAAAGCTTCACAGCAAATATCTCGTCAAGAAAAAATGAAATAAAAATGTTTATGGCGTAATTTTCACATTTCAACACCAGTATTTCCCACAGCTGTTCGAGTAAGATCTTGTGACTGTGGATGCCATAACATATGATTCACTCAGCACAAATGCAATTGCATGATCTTTTTTTCTTCTTCTTCTTCTTCTTCATCTCCTTCGTTAAGGTCCCCTTGTTTTTCTGCCCATGCATCTTCTGGAGCGGCTGTACATATTCTCAGCTGTCTCCTCCCAACTTCACAACTTCTGGGGAGCAGAAAGTAATGGAACTCTCGCGATACTTGCTTTCATATGCAGCCGCCATATTCTGTGACAGTATTTTGATTCGTATCTGTTGGAAGTCAGGAAAAAGAGAAAAGTGAAGGGCTGTCGAGGGGAGGGGGCAGGAAACAGGAGCTGTCAAAAAGGTATTCCCGAGTGTCTGTCAGGGAGCGACGGGCCGGAGCTGGGTGTCCCTCCCCTGGCGTCACTTCGAAGACAAGGCCCGGGGCCTCGGTGCAGTTGGCCCTTCGTCTTCCCCAGAGCAGCTGGACTTTTTTCGGCTTCTCCTTTTCCAGCTCCGCGGCCCTGTGGAGGTCCGGCGGCGGTGTCGGGTGGAGCAGGCGGCCCGGGGAGCGGCGGCGGAGACGGGACGGTACGTGAGCGACGGTCGGGGAGGCGTTTGCCCGTTAGCAACCGTTGGGAAGAACAGGGTTTAAAAACGAACTTCTCTGTAAAGTGGGAAAAAAAGACACTTTCGGTGTGTCGTCGGGAAGGTGTAGTATACACTGCCTCATTCTGGGGGGCAGACAAAGGAGAAAAAAAACTTTTCAGAGGTGGAAAAAGTTTTTGTGTGTAACAAACGTACCAGCAGCCAGCTAACGTTAGCCCGGGAGCTAACTGTCCCCCGTCCGAGCAGAGGGAGAAAACGACACCGTCCCCCCTGACACAAAACCCTCAGTAACCATAAAACCTGTAGATACACATTTATTTCCTTCAAACACACTGGTCTCAGCTACAACATAAGGCAACTAATGAGGTTTTCCATTGAGCTCAGTTGAAACCAGACGTGGATGGAAACGTGAAACTGTTGTGAACGTGAAACCGACAACTTCATCTTCGGCAGCTTTTATTAGTACAACTCCTGTGAAGTTATTACTTTATTTACTGGCAATTACAGCGACAGGTTAGCCCAAGTAAGAGGCTTTATAACGTTTTACAATGTGTTTGCATCTACATCTAAAGAGAGTTCATTTCATACTCGTGTGACTTTCTTTAAAACTACATTAGAGGTCTAAACGTCGATTAAAACAAAAGTCGGATCTCAGAGGTTTAAACTGTTGATAATAACACGTCTATATCGGTCATTTATTTCGGACTTAATCAGAGTATCTGTAGCTGTCAATAGGGATTCTGTGTGTGTGTAAAAGTTTGAATGAGATGAGGGGTGTCATCCTGAGCCCCCCCAACGCAATGACACCTCATTGTGTCCTCTCAGGTTTAATTGACCGTCTTGTCCTGAGTTTACCAATGAAGATTTTGTTGGTTTTTGTAGGCCATGTCAGGTTGAGAGGCTCATTGCAACATTCAACCTATTTTAAGTTTGTTTCTTAAGACCGGAGTCATGCAACAGGTATCACTTCATGGAATGATGTAATAAATCCTCATGATCATAGATCTTCTCTCACTGTCCTGCTTCTGGATGGTTGTGTTGCATTTCACTATGTATTGGTGCCTGTCATTGAATAAGTTTACGTTTTATAGCTTTTCTCAGCAGTGCAAAACCCCTCTGGGTGTGTTACGCCTGTGTTTCCACACGTTCTATCACAGAGGCTGGTCTTTGTATTATTAAGAACTCCATGTTGGTTGTGCCTGGAAAGTCTGTCAGCCCTACCTGACAGTACCTGACTATCTTGAAAATGGTTTCATTTCTAAAACTGCAAGCCAAGAAATGTAAATGCCACCTGAGACCCTGAATCCACTTTGTCATGTCAGAGTTAGCTGTGCATTGTGATATAGTTAGAAAGCACAGCATACTTGCAACCTACCGGACGAGTGTTTAAAAAATCCAGGCTTCTTGTTTGACTCTCTGCCCTCGGCAGATGGTGACTGGCTTCTCTGTTCAGCTGCTTTGAAGCAGTTGACTTTATTCACAGCTGAAATGAGCTCAGAACCACGACTGTATCAGCTTCTTAACACCTACAATTTAAACTTTGTTGTCATAGCTAAACTGTAAAGGTGTATATCATTCATTGCAGCTTGTGCCTGTCTTGACTTGCAGTCAACATTGCAGTCAACTTCCTGACCAATAAGCTGCCACGGCCAACTGTTTATAGGTGCAGACCCCTAACTGAAACCATGTGTGCCTGTAGCTGGGTAAATATGTTGCTAGGAGGCCTTGCTGCTTTGGCACAATGAAGAGTCTCTGCAACGGTTGCTCAGAGCCTGTATGATAAATGCTAAATCAGGAGTTCAGTCAGCAATTTACAAAAAGACATTCTGATAAGTGCTTTGTTTGGATTTGGCTGTCACCGAGCACATGCTAACGGGCGTAATCTGCATGACTAAGTAGATTGACATTTTACTTATCTCTGTACCCAGGTTGTCTTGACTCTTGGTACAGAGAAGAATTACTTGTGTTTGTGTGAAGTTTAAACAGACAGGGCCTCCACTTGTGTTTGATAACAGTACAGATACAGTGCACTGAATCTGTCATTCTGTTGCAGTCTGTCAACACTCAAATCTCGTCAAGTAAACATGTTATCAGTTTGTACAACTTCATACTGTAAAAACATATGAGTACAGTCCCTTTTTGTGCTCCATGCCCTAGCAATGGTTAATCCTAAAAGTGCAAAAAAACCCAACTTGACCTCAAAGCAACCATACAACATATTACTGTGTCTGCCCCAACTCTTTGAGTGTGTTAAACGTATCAAATGACACTTTTATGAATAGTCAACCACACCATGATTCAGAGGCTAAAAGGAACATATTAGGTCTGACAGATAAATATTTTTTAAATTGTTAAGTCAAAATGAAGAATTCTTGATAAACTCATCATTAACTGACAGTTAATTAGCATGCAACGTTCCCCCTCTCCCCTGGTTGTTCACCTCCACTAAACAGAGACACTAATAATGAACACCTGATAGTGGACACCGGGACCTCAGCTGTTCTGCTGCACAGGTTGAGAAGTGAGAGTGAAGAGCAGAATACAGCATGACTCTGGGAATTTATTCCTCCAGATTCTCCAGCTCAGGGCCTGGCTCTCTCAGTCAGAGCTCTCCGCCTCTAAGCAGCAGCTGACGTCCAACGCTGTCCCTCTACTGTGCCTAGTCACAGGCCTGCGATATGTGTGAGTGTTTCGAACACTTCCCAACTGGCGATCAAACATGGCCATTTGATAAACGAGGCAAACTACCAACCATGGGACTCTTCACATGAAAACAGTCATGGGCCAAAATCCTGTTTAATTTCAGATTTTATAGTAATTGCCTAATTACCTGCCGATAAACCGCCTCCTTCTGTGGCATCCCCTCTCGCTGACATGTTTCATAAAGGAACAGTTAGAGCTCAGGTCCAGCTTGTGACACAGCACGTCATAGGCTTGGCCTAATTACAACCTGACAAACTGAAAATCATGAAATAAGTTTCTAACAATATATGCCAAGGATCTGAATCATTTTTATTCTTGTGAGGAAAATGGTGTGTGTGTGTGTGTGTGTATTTATGAAGTGTGTTCTGCTAACACATGGTTTAACCAAAGATATATCACTGTTGTAGCTGTTAGTAACACATTCTATCTTTCCCAGAAGTCAGCGTTGCTGTCTTTGTGTGTCTTTCATTGAAACTGCATCGTCTACTTATGGTGCTGTATTTAGTCACTACATAAGTCACTGCTCACCTTTCAAATAGCTTGGTGCTAATGTTTAAATTGCATCTGCCAACCTGCCAAACACTAAGCCAAACTTGAGTTTATTGTCGACATCCTCAACTAAAAATTGTCGAAATTCCCATTCTGTGTAATTGCGCCTGTAAAAGTGACTCGGACGGGGTGGAAAAATTACAGTGCATCTTTTCGTGCTAATTAAGCATTTTTCAGGGATCCTCTGCAGAACCTCAGTTGTAAAATAGGATAGACACACAACTGTCAATTAAAGGAATATAGTGGAGCCTCTGCCGTTTCCCTTTGAATGTTGCATTTGGACTAATTGGAACCAGATCTGCTAGTGTGTTAAACAGGCATGTCTGGAAAGAGAGCGGTGCAGCTCTGGTTTAGTGTTGCACTGGGTACCAATGCTCAACGTATCATGATACCCTGCTGCTAAAAACCATACAAATCCCCTCCCTTTTTCAAGTATTGGTACTTTAATAACATTGTTTAAATGAGAGCCATGCATCAATGTTCTGCCTCCTCTCCCTGTAGTGCGGCAGGCTGCCAGTTTTCCCTCTCGTATGTGCAGTAGGCAGCTCTCAGTGAGCAAACGAGACACATGGCCACAGGCCCAGGTGCTGTTCTGGTCTGTTACTGGCTGTGAGGACAAGCCCACGAACACGACGAGCCCCGTGTGTCAGGTTCAGTCAGACAAAGGGTGGAAGCGCAGAACGTTGGCTAAGTAACCTACGCACAGACATGTAGAACCGTAAAAAGACATGAAAGTATAATCCATTACTGAATGGTTTTTTTGTGCCACAGTCATGAATCTCTTCAAGACCGGCAACATTCAGTAAGTAATATTACGATGACAACATAAAATATTGAATGACGCTGACTGAAATGTTTGAAATAATTATCATTTAATAACAGAATTACATCATTCCCAAGCACATGCCCTTAATTATAGGAATGGAAAAAAGGGGTGGGTGATTATGGCAGAAAATATCATATCACTTTTCTTTCTCTGCAGGGGCACAATCATGATCTTTTTTCTTTCCTTTTTTTCATGCTTTGCTGCACCGAGACACAGATGATATAGCCCCGCCTCTGCTGTCGGGTTTTTATACGTACGGCAATGAAATGTAATTTTGTAGGATGTGATATGGACTTTGTAATGTATTTAACTGATAAGCAAATGTGCAATGATGTTATCTAATAACAAAGCTCTGGTTCAGTTCTTTCTTTGATTCACAAACCAGCCATCTAATATGAAGGATGATTACAGGTATCTCCTCTAAATTCCAGAAACCCACTGGCCGTTCCAGTGTTGATTGTCATTGCATTTCCACTGCTTGAACCCAGCACTGCAGGAAGACGTTTCAGCTCTTATCTTTGTCCTCTGTGTTTGTCAGTGATGCAAGCCATCGCTTCTTCAGCAGGATACGTGTGTGACACAAACACTTCCTCTTACGGTGAATCTCTTTGACAAACACCTCATTTTCACTTGTAGGAGCCGTTTCAGTTGTAGACTTGGTCTTGCGGTCAGTGTTTCCAGTGTGACGCAGCGTTCAGGCATCCGCACACCAACAATACACACCAAATACATAATTTGGCCACTGCACCCACTACATGTTGCTGCATTCCATTGATTAATTGTGTAGTCAGAAAGAAACACTATCCTTATTAAAGAAACAACAGTAAACATTCAAAAGAAATAAGTGATGAATGTACTTGCTTAAATAGCGCAAAAATGTCTGTCAAAATGAATTTGCTTTAGTGCTCGCTGTTAGAGGCATTAAGCTGCGATCTGTCAAGCTCTGGAGTTAACTCCCTTCGTATGCAGCCACTGGGAAGTACAACATGGAAACACTGGGTCACGGAGAGCTGCAGTTTATTTCTGCTGCACAACTGCAACATGCACTCTACTGTGATTGCAACAAAACAACCCTCAGTGCCAACTTCTACTCCTGCTCAGTTGCATCCTCTCGCACATTTCCTTCTTCTCAGCCACACATGCTCTATCCACATCCACACACACGCCACATGTTCTGCCAAGTAGTATTTGACATTCAAACATTGGTTTGAATGTGGGTTGAAAAGTTCACGTTTGAACTGAAATGATTTGTCCAAAATACAGACCACACGATGTGTTAGTGCATCTAGCAGAGGGTGCTCTCTCTTCTAGACCTCTGAAGCGGCTTATTTAAAACCTTACTTAATTATATTGTTAGGTTTTAAAGTGTATTTTCTTTTTTACACACTAAGACAGCTTGTTCTGTTGTACCTGCATATAGTGAGTTGAATTAAAACTTTAGCCTGATCGTGTTGATAGACAGAAAATAGAAGAAATGAAGTTGGACCCCTTGGCTTTGGATGTGACGATGTGGATAAGAATGTGTTTGGTGTGATTTCCCCCCACTGAGGAGTGGGAAACGGTAGTGTGGTATATTCATATTGACAGGATCTATCTGGTGTAATGAGGGACCATCAGTGACCCGGCATTCACAAAAGTGGTTGTGACTGCAAAAAATTAAGGTGTGTAAATTAGGTCCACACAATTAGGTCCAGAATGAGGGTTTCCAAGTAAATCTCCAACGCTACTTTCTGTTGGAGGGATACTGCAGACCACTACCTTATCACTCCCTTGCTTATCCTGTTTGTAGCTTCTGGCTCCCCATCCCCTCGAACTCCCCTCCATTTCCTCACAAACACACCAGAGAAGCCTGGTCTTGCTGGTCTGTGCTGTTTGGAAACGCCGTACAGTGCCGCCTCTGTCCTGCATCATTTCTCCCACAGTCTCCTTATGGTCTTTCATCTCTCTGTTTTTCTGGACTTCCTAGGGCTTTGATCCCGTGTTCTATCAGTAACTGTGTGGGCCTTAGGCTCCTATACTCCCGTGCTGTCTCATTCTGAAAACATATTGTCTGGGTGTGGTGGACATCAGGGTCCACCCAGTTGAAAGTCTTTGTTGTGGTAAACTTTGCCAAGGGCAAACTGCCCATGTGGGTCTACGGGAACGGGTTTATTAAAAAAACACTCTATATGTCTGCATTTATTTTGTAACATTATTATTACCACCACCTGTTGCCAAAGGAAATTTTAATTCCTGAAACTCTCAAGCCAGTTTATGTTGCTGCCATCCTTGTCCTTGTCATCCATTTGTGTCTGTTTCATACAACGATATTTGTAGAATACACCCCATATGTTTCTTGCTTTGTAATAACTAATGTATGACTAATCCAGACGTTGTCTATGAAGGTGACAATGTTTGGTGTAACTATCAGCAAAAGAGGAAGGAAGGCTGTATCTAATCTCTTCTGTCGGTTTAGCTGTTTGTGTATGTCTGTTTTTGTGCTGCTGTCCCACTGTGGATCAGGTCTTTCTAGCACTGGCACCCTAAAGAACACCTGTTGGTGCCAGTCAGCACAAGACCAGCATTACCATTACCTATGTTAGCCGAATATCACCTAACTGTACCACACTTCCTGTACCACAGGATGGAACACCCATGTTTTTAAAAAGACTTTCAATATAAATGTGCAGGATTGAAACAGTTGTTCGTCATGCATTTTCAACTTAACATTGCACTATAACTTCCTGTTCCTGTAACCCAGCCCCCCCCTTTTCCTGTCCTTTGTGGTTAGTTGTGCTGAAGACATACCGACCTTTAGGCCCATACTTGATTGCTGCATAGTAAGCACAGAGAGCTTGTTTGTGTTCGTGTGAGATATGAGATGGATAAGCAGTGCATGTCCAAAAACTGCACACACTATAGCATATACTCACGCTAATGTGATTAAAACATTGCATATTTCATGTGGTCATGATTCATACAATCCATTTGATAGCTATTAAATAAATAGATAAACTATTTACCAAGAACAAGGGTCGTTAGGTGGCTTTGTTTTGCATGATTTCATGATTATACTACAAATGAATTACCCTCAACATGACAAGTGTCTGCTCCTCCGATGGACTTCAGACTTTAATGTTGTGACAGGGCTACAATAAAACAGAATGGCATCTAAGCAGCACAGGAATCATGTGACTTGGCTGCTATTTATCTTTTGGTTGGCCTCAAGGTGGAGAATGATACTCCTAACAGCTGTGGAAAGCATTTCCGGCCGAGGCTTTTCTCCTCAGCTAAGCACAGGGAGCGCCACCGATACATCTTGGCACACTGGTTTGTATGGAACTGTGTTTATTATGTCAAACCTTCACTCATGACTGGGCAACTTAACTGTTGGTTATCACTCAAAACATCTGAAAAGTTAAAATATCACCAGATTTTATTAGTCGGGAACTATTCTGATGCCCTATTTTAGCCTGGCACCCAATCACAATTGAACACAGCATCTGTTAAGAATCCATTAGAAGCGTGGTAAAAGAATGCTCACAGAAGTCCTTTTTATGTTTAAATACCCAATAACAACTAACAGTGAACTGGCAGTGAAGACAGAAGTGCTAATGTCTCATTGTTGGTGCATGATGACATACAATAAGTGAACTTCGTAGGGCAATAAAAGGTGAGAATTTGGCTGCTACGTACTTGACATGTCATCATTAAGTGCCTGAGTACCAGAAGTCTCAATGTTCAGTTGCCTCGCAGAGTCCTGAGACAATACTACCACCTAAGCTTTCGCTGTACTTTGCTGAAACATCTCCACTTTCTTTCTGCTTGTCCTCGAGTTCCCCCTGTATACCTTTTAGCTCTGTCCAGTCTGTATTGTCTTCTTGAGGAGTTCCTTGATATCATGTTTTGTTGAGCTGCATACACGTTTCGTGCAAACAACATTCATACAGACGTGCAGGTAGTCAGTGTGTGATTCCTCCACGGCTGTGTCTATGGGATTCATGCAGAACACTCCAGCCAGTCAACTCAGAGCATTCTCACAGAGCCTTCTTTGCCTCAGGAGACCATTTCCTGAAGAAGTGCATGGTAATGGGTTGCCTCTGTACACAAAACGAGGTCATCTGCTTTCACTAGTGGGAGTAGGGGGGGGTGGCAGCATATGCATCCCTTACATTAGCATACATCTATGCGTCTATTGTTCTGTTTTTTTTCTGGTGGGACGAGCCACAAACTATCTAGTGAGCCTATACCAGCCCTTCTTCAACAAGCCTTGATTAAAGACTGCTGGATGGCATTAGTGGCTCGACTTCAGGTTTAATTGGGAGACTGAATTAGTTGAAGCTGTACTTTTTCAAGTGAGCCATGCTTTCTTCAGATCCCGTCATTAAAGACACATTGAAAACATACAAACATGGATGAACTTCATTTTCATTAACACACATTCAGTTTGTACTCACATTCATTTTTTTAACCGATACGGATTCAGAAAACGTATCTGTCATAACAGAAAACCTTTTCTAGTGTGGCCCAACATGCAACACAGAAGAGACATTTGACATGAAATAAAGTAAAAGCATTGGTAAAAGTGAAGAGGCCACATCTAGACAGAATACAAATTATGGAATGATAAAAAAAAATTGCTCTGCCCACTTTCCAACTGTTCCATGTAGGACCCCGAACTAATAATAAAATCTATGCACCAATAAATGTATACATTTTGTTTTGTGCATGTAAAAATGTCTGAGCGCATAGAAAAACAAGATGCAGCAGATTCCTGACAACCTAATCTTTTCCCTATCCCCTCCAACCCTCTCCACCTTCCCCATACTACAAAGACAAAGACAACTTTTTTTTCCTAGTCATCACTTGTGCTTGCAAAGAAAACAAAAGTTGCATTGATTACACATTGAACAGAGAGAGATGTTCTCCCATGTATGAGAGGGCTTTGTCAACCTGGGGAACTGGTGGCCTTGCCTGCTTCCAATCAACTACCAGCTGCAGGCTGTGGTGCTGAAGAATTTTTGATTTCCGGCACACACACACACACACACACTCAGTCACACACTCACCAGTGCTATGCACATACCCGCACATATGCACACAAACAGTCTTCAACTCTTTTCAATGTAGGCTGCTAAAATCTGAGCAGGCTGTTTTGCACAGTTGATCCCAGCTTTGAGTGCTGTGTGAGGCACAGTCAAGTGCAATTTGAGTTCTGCACATAAAATGTGGTTTGTTTCTGTTCTGCAGACGTGTGCTTCATGCCTTATGCAGCTCTCTGCAGGACTAACACTTCAAATGTGGGATTTACCAATGCTATATTTAATGTGATGCAATTGTCTTTCTTACAGTGTCATGTTTTTCTTTTTCATTTTAAGCACGAAAGCTGGATTTAAGACTTATGCCGTTTTGCCAAGAAATGTTCTGTGCACAATTGTGTCATGTTTTGATGGATGACAGTTGAATCTTCTTGTTCTTGTTCATTCATCAGATTTGTGATTAATATTTTAGTTAAATCACAGTTTGTTCAGTCTCATCGTCTGAAAAGTTTCCAACCTCCCCCTACATTCTGGGGGAGGTAAGTTAGGCCTGCGTTACTTCAGAGTCACTGAATCTGAATAAAGGGTAAAAAGACAAATGAGCAAAGTGGTATGTTTGAAGAACTGGGCTCACCATCCCACACAGCTCTGGCTCTGGAACTAAAACCGGAGAGGGAGCTTCTCTCCTCCTGCACTGCAGAGGATTAGAGGTAGAGAGAAGCTGGTGTGGAGATACACTGATCCCCAGTGTGTAGTGAGTTCCCCTTGTGGGCTGACATGGTCTCATCCTTGTGACTCCATGCATGTACAGTTTGGTGTTTCTGCCTCCCGACTGGCGCCTAAGTTACCTTCCTGTGGTATTATTGTGTCTTCATTAGAGGCTGCCCTTTCTCATGCTTGTGTGCTGAGCTGACAAGTAAATGTATGTGGGCGTTTCTGCTCGCTGCCTGGGCAACTGTGTCAATGATGTTAAAGGGACAGTACAAACTTATCAGAATAAGATTAGTCTAGATTTCATGATTGAAATATTTTTCACATCGTTCAAAAAGAAAACTTGAAGTTAATCAATTTGATAAATCACCCAGCGTCAGTTTAAAACCTCGTCATATCCCTGGTGGAGTTCCTCAACCACTCACATTCACAATTCTGTTGCTTCCCTGGAATCTGGGACAGCGTCCACAGCCAGTTAAATATTGCTGGACTAACAAACAGCGCATTGACATTGCAGACAATGCTGCTAAATTCTACTATAACAGCCGAGGATGTTTCTGATTTAATGTCAAATGGGAATCCTTCTTTCATGTTTTGTATTTTCTTTTGATTCAAACTGCCATTTCCACAGAAGTCATGTTGCTGGAAGATTCAGTTTGAGAAGTTTAAGACTCAGAAGATGCAACGAGATTGATGGTTTAGTGTTTTTTTTTTGTTGTTGTTTGTTTTTTTAGTGTGTTTTTTTCGTGTGTAGCCCCTTTGTGAGCATGAACTGTTTTTGTGTGAGATTATCGCACTGGTCACAGAATAGATGCTGGGTGGATATTTCTACTGTGATTGAATTGGACAGTTTTAGGTGCATTCACTCTGGCAGAGAGAATGAGCCCATTGATGGGGCATGGCAGGCCTGCTACCCCCTGGAATGAGTGTGGGGCTGTGGGTCAGTGCTTCAGCACAGTTAATACCAGCATCAGCAATAGAAGCTTTGTCTGAGCTGGCAAACCAGTGCTGCCTGAGGGTCTGTTCCACCGTTGCCCCCGGGAACTGCAAGGACTAATTCTCTCCCCTGGCCACCCCCGATTCAGACTGCTGCTATAAACCAAGAATTGGCACTGTGTCCAAAATTAAAACTGGTTTATAAGATTATTATTATTGATTATTTTTTCAGTGTTGTTTTCAGTGGAAACAATGCTACAGCACATATTTCATGTTTTACCTGTTCTTCTTTTCCTTAAATAAGCATTTGAATTTACTTTAACACGTCACAAAAAAAGTGTGACAGTGAAGCAGTTGCCACTTTTTAACGTTCCCCATTTTCTGTCTGTTTCCTGTGTCTCTCGTGTGTTCCTGAGATACGTGGTACACGCACAAGCAAAAAAGCAGATGTTCCTGTACCAGCACCTATATTGGGAATGATGTGATAATGCCCAAAATGCGTTGGCGAGTGCATAAATCTACTTGCCGGTCCGATACCGCATCTCTTTTATGTTGATTTCATCCTCTTTACAACTGTGACTTGACTTATACACTTTATGGCCTTGAGCCAATACTGTTTTTCAGCCAAATTGACACAAAATGTAATACATTTTATCAATTATAAATTGTTATTACATTGTTATAAATAGTTTTGGACTTATTAATTGTTCATGTGTTTCTGTGTGCATATATGATTCTACATACAATTTTTAATAATTCATCCATCCTTTTCTTTTTTTTCTGTACCTGCATATACTCAGAAACCATTCAAGATGAAGGTGATATGCTGCCACCACTGATGCTCCATTGTGCTGAATAGAAAAAAGCAATCCTGACCTGGCAACATACGAATGGCACAGGGAAGCCACCAGATTGACATTCAGGTTTTGCATGACCTGCGCCAGAAGTTCCCTGAAGTCCCAGAGGGTGTTGTCTCCCAGTGTGTTCTGCAGGTAAACAGCTCCACCACAAACACAACTGAAGCTTGATAAACCTGCATAGTGCAACAAGCTATTAAAGATTTTAACGTTTCACTATTGTTGTTGTTGTTTGTAGTTAACAGTAGTAATCATATTATTAATATTTTTCTCCTTGAGGGATTTTATGTGATGTATCTATCTTAATATTGGATTAAATTTCTCTCCTCTCTGTTTCTCCTCTTTAAGAATAACAACAACTTAGACGCCTGCTGTGAATACTTGTCCCAGGCTATCTTTACAGTGAAGAAGGAAACATCAGCTTTTCTGACGACCCCGGCTTCACCAGGCTTCACAAGCACATGACCCAGCTCAACCTGGGCCTACAGTCTCAGAATGTGCACGTGGCCCCATTGCGGGACGGCCTGAGAATGAATGGCAGCCGGACTCTGGCACACAGCCTGAGTGAAGGGCCCCTCCAGACAGGCCAGGCCCCAAACAGTGACTTCTTTCAGCAGGAGCCCCATTCAGCTCCAGTGCAAGTGCCCACCGGTCTCAATGTGTTTGGTTCAATGGAGCCCACACGCAAACCACAGCCTCCACAGCACCTTGGACTCTACCCTCTGGGTGTCAAAGGAGCCACCATGGGTCCCCAACAAACACCTCGCTTTAACCCCATTACCGTGACGTTAGCCCCCAACATCCAGACAGGCCGCAACACCCCTACTTCTTTGCACATACACGGTGGGCCACAGTCGGGTCTGAGCAGTCCACAGGGTAACTCCATCTACATCAGACCCTATGTAAGTCCGTGCTCAACCCGGCAGAACCAGCAGCAGGGAGGCAGGGCCCAGTACAGCCCTACATCCCAGCCCCCAGCAGCAGAATCTACCAGATCTCCCACTCCTCTGCCATGTCTGGCTCCTGGTCAGGCCCTCTTCAAGCCTCCTCCTCACATACCTCACAGCATCAGACCCAGGGCCACCAGACCTCTCATGTCCTACATGCCCATCAGCTCCCCCACAAATTCCCAGGCACCCTCCATCCTTCCCTCTGGAAGCCAGGCTTCTTCCACCGGGGTCTCCTCCTCTTGCTCCTCTTCCTCGTCCTCCTCTGTCATGCCCACTTCAATGTCAACCATCAGCCAGTACAACATCCAGAACATCTCCACCGGCCCACGGAAAAAACCAGATAGAGATTAAACTTGAATCTCCCCAGAGGAACAGCTCCACAACCACCACCGCTGTGCTGCGAACAAGCAGCGGTCCGCGTTCTTCCTCCACCCCATCCTCTTGCCCTTCCTCATCCACATCTTCAGTTGGTAGGGGGTTCTGTTCCCACCCACCCCTCTTTCCATTTGTGGCTCAGGTCTGAACTGCAGCCAGCCCACAGTTTACATATCGGCCAGCCCACCTACTGCTGCTACAACCCCCTCTGAGGAGGCCATCATAGCCTCAGCTGGTTCCCGCCCTCAGCCCAAGTTTTATATTTCTGCAAATGCCTCCAACGACGACAGTGGAGGGAGGAACCCTCACACAGTCTACATCTCTGCCAACCCTCCCTTGCAGGGGTCCTCAGGGCCCAGGAACATTGGGGGCCAGGTGAGCATGGGCCCTGCCTATATCCACCCACCATCCACCTAAGTCTCGTGCCTCTGTGGGCGGGGGAAGCACAACCTCCTCTCCACGTGTTGTGGGGACTCAGCCCAACACAAAATACACTTTTAAAATCACTGTGTCCCCCAATAAGCCTCCGGCAGTGTCCCCTGGGGTTGTGTCCCCTACTTTCGAGCCCAACAACCTCCTCAGCCTCCCCTCAGACCATCACTTTGTGGAGCCAGACCCCCTCCACCTCTCAGACCCACTGTCACCACACAGGGAGAAGCCAAAGCGAGCCTCGCAGACTCAGCATGGGCTCTGATGATGCAGCGTACACACAAGGTGAGTGTGACTGTGACACGAATGCCAAAGTAGAAAAAACACCAGCAAGGTGTTTTAATATTTTATTATATTAAAAAACGGTTGGCTTCCAGTGTAGGAACAAAGAGCATCCTGAATATGAGTTGGAACATGAGTTTCAAGAGTTTTTCCTTAGAAATGTGAAATAGATTCACCTGTTGGGAATTTTGGACATGGAACCTGTCTGTTTTTGAGTATTTTTTAGCACTGACAGACAGTTTTCATGAAAAACTGTGTCGTGTCTTGGAGAGACATCAAAGGTTCTGTAGCTGCTGTGAGTTTGTTGATACCCCGTCGGTTCAGATAAAGCGTTCTTATTTTTTTAGCACTCGACAGACACTTGTTTTCATTGCATGGTGCTGTCCAGAATCAAATGTAGTTCACAAAGCGTTTTAACTAACCCCAGGCACCCACAAATTGGTTTGAAGATGTTCCACACTGTTTGTACTGAACGTGTATGTGCTTCCATCATTTCCTGATAGGAAGTTAATTTGACCATTAGGCTGGCTCTCCTTGACTCTACTACTTTATCCAAACAGCACACTTGCTGTCTTTAACACTCAGTGACTCGCTCATTGAGGGCCGGCATGATGACGCTGATGTGAGTCGTCCCCACTAAATGTTGTTGCTTCCGTGGCCCCTGAAACCAGTGAACTAGTGTGAGTCAAACGTGTCAGAGTGTACTAGTCTTTCCATTTATGGGCTTTCAGCTATATTGTGTGTGAGTCACTGGCTGAGGTTTCTGCACTGCACTGACTCGTATCCCCAGGGACTTTACACTGAGCAAGCTGCTCATGTTGTTGACCCTCATCATTCCAGTCTCCATGTTTATCAGATTTGGCTTCACAAAGCCATTGTTGGATAAGGCACGTTCAAAAAGTTTATCACATGAATTCACACCTGTCAAATTCAAGTATGGATGTTTGATTAAATCACCTGCCTGCCGGGATGGAAAATGGAGTGTTGAGAGTCACTGAAATTACTGATTTGTTGAAAGCCTTGCTTTTTTTGTCCAGTAAAATCCTAAAAAAAACACCAGGATTGTGTTAAATCAAATCCCAAAGACGTTGACTTTTTATGCAGCTAGATGAGATCCATCCCACTGATTTGGATACATATAGTGAAACATACAAGATCAGTCAGTGATTTTCTCCCTACCTCTCTCATCTTTGTGACCTCATCTCCTTGATTTCAGAGAAAAGCTTTTCAGCTGCCAGCTTCTCAGTACTGGGGCCACTGAGCCACAAAAAGGTCCAGACATATAGTTTTGTGTGCTGTTGTGTGAGCGTTTAGTTGTAGGGAACCCATTTGTAGGGCGTGTTTAAACCTGTCAGCAGATGGCGAAACTGTAACGCACCTTGGGGGCTCATTCTCATCATTTTCTGTCCTGTTGCTGTAAACTTTCTTCAGATGAATTGTAATTGCAGCACTACACCTATATGATTAATTCTAAAATATTTTTCTTTCTACCAAATAAATGTAACTGAAAGAGTAAATGAAGAAAGGGCCTCTCACTGTTATCTCTGCACGTTTTTGTTTTCCCTGCAGCATTGTTGGTCCATCAGAAGGCTCGGATGGAGAGGCTTTGGCACGAGCTGGAGCTTAAGAAGAAGAAGCTGGAAAAGCTAAAAGAAGAGGTCAATGAGATGGAGAACGACCTAACCAGGAGAAGGCTGGAGAGATCCAACTCTGCCTCACAAATCCCTTCTGTAGGCTGATTTTAATACTTCTACAGAGAATATGTCGCTCATTTTAACCACACTGACACAAAGGCCCCTGCAGTTCAGTTTGAGCTTTTACACAGCTTTCTTTTTCATCAGTAATCAGTTGTTCGTACGTGTGATGTGATCTGCTGTCACATTCAAAACACCTGACACTGCCAGTAAATCCCAGATATCCTACCTGACTGTGGAAGGTTGTCTGGTTGTTACTGAAAGATAAAAGTTCATTCAGACAAATTCAAATTATTTGGGGCATGCTGACATTCTCATTTGAAGCACGTTTGCTCCTACTCCCTAAAGCTATGTTGGCTGGCTGTGATTCAGCAGATATTTGAACACAGGCTGAGTGCAGTTTCCCTCAGATTCATCTCACTGCTTCTTCAAACTTTTTCCAGAAACTAACTGACAGTGTTGTTTTGTGGGGAGTTAAACCCAGTTCATTTTCCTGTAGCAGCTGTGAGTGTGTAGGATCCCTTCAGTTCAGATAAAGTGCTCCTTGTCGTGTCTTGTTGACTCAGCTGTTTGTTGTTTTTCTAGCTCCTCCAGCTGTGAGTCAACAGCCGTGCAACGGCTGAGGAGGGTTCATTGGGTGTTTCAGAGTAGCTGCACACGTTGGTGTTGTTCACTGACGCCTGCCAGCTCATGAGAGCGGAGCAGCTCTCCTCCTGACACAGATCTGACATAGAAGCAGCATGTCAGGGCAGCCTGCTGTCTGCTGCTCCGTCCTCTAATCCCTTCCTGTCTCACTCTTTCAGATCGAGGAGATGAAGCAGTTGAGATGCAAAAACAGGCTGCTGCAAATTGACATTGACTGTCTTACCAAAGAAATTGATCTCCTTCAAACGAGAGGTATGACCCCTCCCTTCTCTCTCTCAAACACACACACACAAACACACACACACTCTTGTACTTATTCATAGCTCTAGCGTGGCTCTGAGCCATAGTCCTCTCTTTGGGACGCACACGGACAAGGTACTACCATTGTAATGTTAACTACCAGTTCTTCCTGAATTGCATCCTGTTCTGGTTGGTCACGATGGATTTATGGGCCTCCTGGCAGCACTCCACCGCTGACAGAGATGGAGCCACCAACCAACCAGGGTGAAGGAAAGAGAGGGGCTGCTCTTTAGTCACAAACCCGCTGACACAGGGCTTTAGCTGACAGGGACCTGTAATGACGCCACGGACAGGGTCCACACAGAGTAGTAACGTAGTTAGAGGCGGCTGTAGGCATCTTTTAACAGTATGAAAGTATGAGCAGCTCTTAATATTGGTGTCCTTTCACTGTGTTCCATCTGTTTACAGGACCACACTTTAATCCCAGTGCAATCCATAATTTTTATGACAACATTGGATTCCTTGGTCCGATCCCTCCTAAACCCAAAGGTACTTTATCTATTGGTAAGTTGAAGATTGCAGGGTCGTCTCTAATCCTGCCCATACATCAGAACACTTGGAGAAGATTTGGAACAAAACTCTTGGACATCATCATCTCATGCCTGTTCACATCTGTAGACAAGTTTTTAGTCGCAGCCTTGTCTAGAGTTGTCTAGACAATCTAGAGCTGTCTGACATGGACAACTTCTCTGCAGCGGGGGCGGGGGGGACACAAACACAGACAGGGAGATGAGGGGAGCAGTGAAAATAATGGAGAAACAAGTTGGTAACAGGACGGTGGCGTGGTCTCAACAGACGAACACCACTGTTCCAAACAGGCACTGAAGCACTTACACTACTGAACGTATAGTACAAATATTACACTTTAGGTTGCATGCAACTAAATGTTGGATGGAAAACTTTCAGTGGGCAGTGGAAAATGAAATAAAACAAATTCTTATTCTCCTAAGTAAATACATAAAATGTCACTTTTGATATGAACAAATGCTACAGTTGTCGGTTTGACACCGTGTTTACTTTACTAATCAGTGACTGCAGAGCGTGTAAACGCACCAGTGTTCACTTACCACACCCACAGCAGTAAATCACTCTGTCCATGTTTCCATGTGTTTGTTCCTTCTCCCCCTTCTCCCCCGTCCTCCTCGTGGCAGAGCCGGGCAGTAAGAGTGTGAAGCCCATTGCAGACCAGGAGGAGGATGAGGGGACGCAGTGGAGCTGCACCGCCTGCACCTTTCTCAACCATCCAGCCCTCAACCGCTGTGAACAGTGCGAGTTCCCACGGCACTTCTGAGCCAAAGAGGCTGCAACGCTTCGGCCCTCCTTTTCCCCATCTGCTCTTCACCACACTAGAGCTCCAAAGGGCTTTCCCCTCCTGGTATTATGAAAACCCTGAGGTGGTGTAGCCTGTGTGTGTGATCTTTTCTTCGATTTGGTCATCCTGCCTCCTCTGAGGTTAGTCTGAAGGCCTGACTGGATAGTGTTTACAGATTGTATTTGTTCTTAAAGGCCGACAGAGTAGGATGACACCACACAGATCTCAGATCATGTCCCCCTATTTTGTCAGTGGGGACGCTCTGCTTCTCCCACTTACAGTACAAGTGTGGACCTGGCAGTGACAACACACACACACACGCCTGCAGGGGAAAATGTGCCTTTTTGCTGAACTGAAATTAAGTTCTCTTCCTCTGTGGTGTCTTGAAGAGGGGACTGGGAACAGTGTTGGGCCACTGCTCTCCACCTAAAAGGAAAACCTACAGACTACTCATGGACGTTGGAGTTTGTTTGCTGTTTCTAGAGGATGCCAAAGGGGATAGTGGCAGAATCACTGCCTCTCAAATGTGCCTCATGTCCTCCCACCTTCACCTTTCCTTCTCCCTCATCAGTCATGAGTTTATTATAAAAAAGATTGCATGCTTTGTGTACACAGAGAAACTCCCCATTGACCTTTTTACTGTACATACTTTTACAATGTGCCTTTAAAGCCTTCTTCCTCACTATGAATCACTTGTATTTCCTGTAAGTATAGCCTTATAGACTTTATTAACTTGTTTTGTTTCCCTTTGTAAAACAAATAAGTATCATGTTCCCTTTTTAAGCTTTTTAGATGATTTCTGTGAGAGTTGAAGCTATGCAGAAGTAGTACTAGTAGTAGTGAAGAGGAAAAGGAAGCTACGTCTGTCCAGTCTTTTCATCACGGCTGGGGTCCTTGCTGATTTCTGCTGTGTATGGATGCCAACTGCAGCAGAGATTTGGTTTTCTTTTGTGTCCCTAAGACTCCAACTATGTCTGGACTTTCTGATGTGCGAATGGTCAAAAAAAGTATAATTACAAACTACCATCTTATCTGACAACTGGAATGTAGGTTTAATTTTAATGTACATCTCATTTTCCAGTACAATCAGGATGTTACTTCAGATCCAGTCCCAAGTGCTCACGGAACTGCTGATCAGGTCAAATACAATTTTTGTGCACCTGAAATGTTTTGTTTGTTTTCTCAAGGTACCAAAGATCAAAGGAAATACTGTTCTAGCTGAAGCATTTCTATACATGTTCATGCCAGATACAAGAGGTCAGAATTTTTGCATTATTGTGAATGCACAACGTGACAGTCCACTCTTATTTGTACTTTTGTTTTATTTGGCTCATTTCATCCTCAAGCTTTTATCGATGAGGGTGCTTCTAAAGTTTACTTATTGTCAATAACTTACCTTAACTGTGGAGTTGTTTCTTTGTTCCATTTTTTTTCCACATTTGTAAAACATTACCTCTCATTGGTGCCTTAAAAACTGTTGAGTTTTTATTGATGATCTCATGTTACATCCAAGTGCAACATTGATAAGAAATCTTGGTAATGCTCAAAAAAAAAAACTATTGGAAAGTCGAAGATGAATTGTCTCTGAAGCACTTAACACCATGTGTTTTTCTTTTCCATTAAAAAAAAAAAAAAAACATTCTCAGCTTAATCTGCATTTCGGTGTGAAGAGGCAAATTATTAATGTTTTATTAAATGGGAAAAAATAATTTGGATATCTAAAGTGTCTTTGATTTTATGGGAGTTCTCATTGTAACAGATAAGTTATTTGTAAAAAATAATAAACAAATCTATTCATTTTTGCAGTGTGTAGGTTTGTGATACTTTGATTTGATACTCATGTTTTCTTCTATTATTTAGTCTTGTGAGATATACATTTTGAACCTCCATGGAAATTTGAATTTTGGACAGGTTTTGGAATATACTGGGAAGTGCAATTTCTTTCTCAGGTCTTGTATGTTGCCTTTGAAACCCCAAAATATACTCACATCATCATGCAAAAACATCAAATCAAATAACTGCGTTTCCAAGAAACCACCGGATGGGCCGTTTATTTTCCTTCAATACACTCCTGCTTCGCACTCCAGTCCTTTAGGTGGCGGTAGTGAGCCTCTCTGCAGCGTTTAAAACCAGTGAAGAAAAGAAACGCTGTCGCTATGGCGGTGCTGCTTGAAACTACGCTGGGTGATATTGTGATAGATTTATTCACAGAAGAACGGCCCAAAAGTAAGACATTGCGGATTTCGTGGTACGGTAGCAACTGCTGTTTTAAAGTTATTACACTGACGAGAAGCAGCTGAGTCAGCGAATGAGCTGTAGCAATGTCCGTGAAGGGAGCTAGCTGGAGTTATTAGCTTCCATGTTAGCTAGCACAGTAACTCATCTAAGTAATTTAATCAAGTTACCGCATATTCTGTAGACTTATTTAATGGGTCTCCAATAGCAGCATTCATTTACTGTACTTTTCTTGCAGCGTGTCTGAAACTTTCTGAAATTATGCAAGATGAAATACTACAACTACTGCCTCATCCACAACGTGCAGGTAAAATGCAAAATGTGACATCATAGCAGTGTTGTTAAACAGTAGTTTACTTATTTTTGTAATCTTCACAATAACCTCACCGGTACCAACAGTGATGTCAAAAATATGTTTATATAGCAATGTATTTTCTCCCAGTATAAAAATGCTAGTAGACTGTCAGGGTAAACATGCTTGAACAGGGTGCGTTGACTTGCTGCTGCAATAATCATAATGTCCTTGTCTCATCTTAGAGAGACTTCATCATACAGACTGGAGACCCCACTGGGACTGGCCCGCGGTGGAGAGTCAGTTTATAGGTCCGTCATCATCATAGCTTAAGTTTCCTGACTACATAAGTCCATTCGTCCTATCTGTTTATGATTGTGTGTGTGTCATTAGCAAACTGTATGGAGACCAGGCGCGCTTTTTCGAAGCAGAAAAAGCACCACGCATCAAACACAGAAAGAAGGGGACGGTGTCTATGGTTAACAACGGCAGCGACCAGCATGGCTCCCAGGTGACTGAGATTCCACATGATCACTGTCAATGTTAATTTAGAGTCACAGTCATGATGAAATGTCTTCAATTTTGTTTTTAGTTCCTTATTACCACTGGTGAGAACCTGGACTACCTTGATGGCGTCCATACAGTGTTTGGCCAGGTGGCGGAAGGCATGGACATCTTGGCTAAAATCAACGAGACCTTCGTTGATAAGGATTTTGTCCCATTTCAGGACATTCGGTCTGTCAGTTGCCATGACTGAAGGTTGTAATTAAATCCTCTAAATGATGTGGCTGTTAAACGCTGCTTATTTCTGTCCTGTTCCTCCAGGTTAAATCACACTGTGATCCTGGAGGACCCATTTGATGACCCTCCTGATCTGCCGGTGCCCGATAGGTCCCCCGAGCCCACAAAAGAGCAGCTTGATGTGAGTGCACGTCAGATATCCACAAATGCAAAATAGCCGTACAATGCAGCTTTTACCGTACTGCTGAACTAACCACACTGCTGTCTGCGGTGGGCAGAGTGGACGAATCGGCGCGGATGAGGTCATAGATGATACAGATGGGAAAGGAGCTGAGGAGCTGGATGAGAGAGTGAAGGCCAAAGAAGCCAAGACTCAGGCCATTCTGCTGGAGATGGTGAGACAACTGCTCTCCTCTCCAGACACCAGAGATGCAGCAATCGGCCTCTATTCACTGTGTGTGGCGCTGCCCAGGTGGGGAGACCTCCCTGATGCAGACATGAAGCCTCCAGAGAACGTGCTGTTTGTGTGCAAACTCAACCCGGTCACCACAGATGAAGACCTGGAAATCATCTTCTCCCGTTTTGGGCAAATAAAAAGGTTTCTGAAAGTCCAAATGTTTTATATGTGCAGACATACTGCTGTTGTCTCTTCACTGATGTTACTCTGCTCCTTGTAGCTGTGAGATCATCAGAGACTGGAAAACTGGAGAATCCCTCTGCTACGCTTTCATAGAATTTGATAAGGTGAGACATAAGAGCAGTGGTTCACGTCCTCCTGTCAGCTCCTCCGTAAACTGTCCCGATGGGTGCTCGTTTTCATGATATCTGGTTGCGTACATTTTTGGAAACTCATTCTTGGAATGAGCTTCTGGTCATGTTTCTTACTTGTTTTTCCTAGTTTGTCAGTGCCGATTTTTTTTTTTTCGTTCTTTGAACATCAGAAGGAGAAAAGTAATTCAGGATTTGAATCAGAATGGAGGTGTGCAGGCTTGAAGGTTTTGTCATAGTTAGGACTGAATGTGAAGAACCCTTGTGGTGGCACCATTGGACCTAAGCAGGTTTATTGATAAATAAAATCCTGAAATGATGAGACGGACTCATAGTTCCACTGAGCCTCCAGTTCAGATGTTTTTCGTCTGTGTTTTGGCAGCAGGAGGACTGCGAGAAGGCCTACTTCAAAATGGACAACGTGCTGATTGACGACCGACGGATCCATGTAGACTTCAGCCAGTCTGTAGCAAAGATCAAATGGAAAGGGAAAGGTACAGGCAGGTCTGGTGTCCGTGTCCGTGTTCTCAACCTTTTCTGCTCAGCACCGTGATCTGTGTCCCAGGTGGGAAGTATGAAAAAGACGACTTCAAAGCCTACGAGAGGGACTTGGACCAACGATCCAAACTGGCTCTCAAAGATCAGGTGAAGCCGAAGCAAGAGTATCCTGCTTGAATCATTGTAAGGATCTGGTCTTAGGTCGAAATGACAGGACACTCTTCCAGAACCTTCAGCACCCACCGGTCTCCAAAGCCTTCCTACTGGCTGCTTCACCTAAAGGTGCTCACAGACTCCAGCGTACTGTGAGCGGAGCAGACCTCCCTAGTCCAGTGCACTGCCGCGTAGTAGTTTCCTGTGAGACCCTACATTTCCCACAGTCCTTCCACGTTTCACATTTTCTGTCGTGGAGTATGTTAGGCCCTTAAATGCCACGAGAGACGAGGAAGGGGGAGTATGTCAAACTGGTGAAGGACATGAGAAGCATTGATGTAGAAAATCATTTTCAAGATTTCAGAATGTCCTCTGGTGAATGTGTCCATGTGACACCAGAGCGCAGAGCAGAGTCCGTACTCTCTCGTCTGTTTCCTTAAAAGCGACTTTGGATCCTTTAAAGCGATCTTGGATTTTCTTTTTTTGATTTTTTTTTTTAAATTTAATTATTATTATGGACGTGTGGTACTTCAGAATATCTGTTATTACTTTAATTTGGAAACGTTGGTCATTGATCCATTTGTGGGAGATTTCCATAACTTTCCAAAAGTTCCAAATATGACCTGCTGTATGAGGAAGAGGAGGCAAACAGCAGGGAGAAGAAACACAAGGAGAAGAGACACCATCATTCAGATGAGGACAACAGGAAGTCCAAAAAGTCCAAGGTACGGTCCAAACTTGACATAACAAAGATATTTATTCTGGTGTTTTTCCACCTGTTTTGTCATGTCATGATTTTCCAGGTGCTATTACCTTGAAGGAAACAATCACAATTATCTCAATTTTCATGATTATTTAAGGAGAATTTAATTTTTTTCTTATTTCCTATTTCTTATGTCAAACATTGCTCAGGCTCTGCAAACACTGAGCACACGTGCCTTTTTTGAAGACTTGGCAAAAATGAATCAATCAGAATAAATCAACAGCAGTGACTTCTGACAGCAGTGACCTAATAGCTAGTAGGTGTATTTGGTGGAAAACAGCTCTGAAGTAGCTCTCACGTTTAGTAGACGACATGCAGGTAAATCACGTCACAAGTTTCATGTAATTACTAAAATCCTGAAGATTAAATGACCTGCCATGGCTAGTTTTGTTTGTCCATCCGTCCATTGGACATTTTTTGTGTGTATGAGCATCCCTGTGTAAAGCAAGTGAGAGGCAGACTCACTGAGAGATGAACAGTCATTGTGGGAGTTGTAAAAACGCTGTAAGGTTCATTTTGTAACTGTGGTTGTGCAGGTGTATTTGGGAATTTTGGGTTTGTTTGGGTTGGACGTAGGACAACATGGCAGGAGATGGGTGACAGAATGTCAGTAACAGAATGAGGGACGGTCCAGTGTAGCTCCCTCCTCATTGGCTGTTTCCGTTTTAGAACAGGTGGTGTTAAGTTGTGTTTTGTGTTATCAGTGTATCTAAGACACAAACCTTTGAAGAAGTGTCATTTCCAGGACGATACTCATTTCACAGAATCTATACTCAGTTAACGATGACCAAGGTAGAACTTGAAGTATTAGAGCATCTTTCTCTCTTCAAATGGTGATTCCTCACTCACTGTCTTTTTTTTCCCCTCAACATTTCCAGGACAACGACGAGACCAGACGAGATCGGAAGAAAGGTCGCCATCGCTCTCGTTCCCGCTCGCGATCCGGCTCACGTTCACGCTCCCGAGACCGGGACCACAAGCACAGCAAGTCCTGGCTGAGACATGGAAAAGAGGAACACAACAAAAGCCACAGCCACCGGGACAAAAGTCACAGACACTCCCCTAAGAAGGTCAAGGACAAAGAGAAGAGTCGATACAGATGAAGGGACGTCAGGTTGACCAGGAGTTCCAGAGTCATGGCTGCAGAAGCAGAATTCAGCAAATCCCACGATGAACTCAGCCTGCAGTGTCCAACCTTCCTGCACTCAGTCGATTCATCTGTTTGCTGTCTCACTCATGCCATCACTGTTTTGTGAAATTAAGCAACAATTCTGAATAAACTGTTCTTAAACCTTACCTAACCACTCTCTTGTCTCAAGAGGGCACTCAACCAGCCTGATATGAGGAAAAGTTGCAAAAATCACCATTCTCAGACTCGCAATAATAAGTCCAACGAGAAGTGTATTGTTACTCTTAAAAAACCATGACCTTAACAGTCCCAGAATACTTTTTATCCTGGTCTATTTCCACTGGGCAGTAGTACAGCGGCCATCTCATCTGCGCTACGGAAGCAAATCACTTCCTGCACAACAACCTGAGCCTCTGGAATAGGGAGCAGAGGCTTGCACCTCTCAGAGCCTTTTTGGGACATACCATCCACCAGCACAGACTTCAACACCCATGAGCCCACCCGAAAGTCCTGGAAGTAGCTTGCTGCTGCCAGAGCCAAATCAGCCCCAGGACCAAATGGAATACCCTACAAGATGAATAAGTACTGCTCGTACTCCTAACAACCCTCTGGGAAGATTCTGCATATGATTTCGGGCAGAGGTGCTGTAGACAAGTGAAGAAGAAGAAGAGAATTCTACCAAGCTGGAGCAGTTCAGAACCATCTTGGGTCTCAGCGTCAAGGGAAAGATCAGCATTCTATCCAGAAGGTTAACACACTTATACATACAGAACACATATACATTGACATATCGGTCCAGAAAGGAGGTGGACCAGAATGCCTAGAAGTCCCTGGAGTAGTGAACCAGCTGATCAGAGAAGCATGGCCCACAAGCTGTTTGAGACTACCCTGGACCGAAACCATGTACTCGGGAAGATCAAGGACCTCTTCCTGAATTATTATTCAGGGTCGCATCTGGGTATGTAACGTCCGATTGGCACCAGCTTGAAAAGGGGATATGACTGCGTGCTGCATCTCAGTCAGCCTCTTCCCCCTTGCCATGAACATGGTAGACGAGGCAGCTGTAACAGAATGCAGAGGCCCTCTGTCAAAGTCTGGCTTTCCCCCCATCAGACCTCACTGTCACCATAGCATCTGTGCCCAGTGGCGTGTGAATACTTCAGGGCCTGGAAAAGATCATTTCCCAGTCCAGAATAACCTTCAAACCAGCTAAATGCAGGGGCTGGGTGCTGAAGAAGGGACAGGTAAAAGACAAGTTTTGCTTCCTGTTATATGGCACAGCAAATCCCATCGAACAGAGAAAACAGTCAAGAGCCTGGGAAATGTTTTAACTGCAGTCTCAGGGATAAAGCAGTCGAAGCAATCGAACAAGCCCTCCTGCTTCCAGTCATCCCAATTCTTCATACTACTGGCCAGCTCACCGGTAGTTTCCACTCCAGCAATATTCTGTAGTACGTCAAGAAAATGCTCTGCTCTTGGCCTTTAGCTGAAGGCCAACTTTGGCGCTTTGTTTGCAATCTGTGCATGTGGTTGGAGAGCAGGCTGATGTCATCTGTGTTGTCCAGGTCCCTTAGGACTATGACTTGATCGCTGTTCTTTAGGACCTCTGGGGGATGCCATCTGGCCCAGCACTTTCTCCTTCCCTTAGCGTGGGCTTTATCCTGGCCAAGTCCCTAGCTGTGAGGGGCCCATCGTCAATGTACAGGTTCTGAAGGAATGTTTGTATGTCTAGGGTTGGCCCAGTAGCCTTTGGTAATTCTTGATTCAAGTACTCTTCTCAGGATTGTGGCCATGCACCTGTCCCTCCTTGGTCCTCTTCCTCCCAGTCATCTTAGTGATGACCCTCCATGCCTCGCCATACTGCTTCTCACCCTGAACGGCCTGCGCTCTTTGCACCCCCTCTATTAGTTCCTTCCCCTAGATGTTATTGTAGAAGAAAAGAGGCTGTTCGGCCTCATTCAGTACCACTCTCTTATCTGCTGTTGTCGTACGCTCAACCTCCGGGTGTCTGGATTGGAGAGAGACTCTGGCCCTTTCCAGAAGTGTTGCAGCAGTGGGGCATTGTAGTGCATACAGGCAGGAATTGGAAAGCCCAGGAAGGCCTGGAGGTAGTCAAGGTGTAGCTGAGACACAGGATACTTTGTTGGGCACAATGGTAACGGGGTGTGCATGGTTTGGGGCTTGTCCTCAATCCCACGATGAGAAGGCACACGGGTAGAGCAAACACCAGCTAGTCCTGAAAGAGATGCAGGCAGGAATTAAGGAGTGGACCCACATGATGGGTGGGGCCATGGCAGCAGTAGGAAGTATGGACGAGATGGGAGGGTGCATTGGACAGGAAGCTTTGGCAGGCAGAAACAAATGCATTTTCTACAGAAATGATCAGATGCCTTAAAAAACATTTCAAATTAAAAACAGTTGCCACGGCTTCGTGTTGATATGTTAAACACTGTTGTTCCCTTCAGACACACAGTCACAATGCATCAGATATAAAATCCCAAATTCAATATCAATAGTATGAGAGGATGAATGTTGTTGCTAGCCAACAAAGTTTGGCCCTCAACCGTCGTTGTGCCATCACATCCCTTACTCCTTTGATCCTTTGCTTGACCTCCCTTCATGAGTCATCAAGACAGAACCACTATATTAAACAGTACACAGGTCGGACCAATGTCTCTCAGTCTGAATATTATTGCTGTCAAGATGGAACCAACTGAGAACCAAAGAAAATGCCAGCGATCACCAATGGCGATTTCGTCCCATTAATACGTTTCTTCTTGGGGAAGCTCTCAGCAGACCAGTGGTATCTGCTGCAAATGGGGTCCTCCTGACGAGTTCACGCAGGTTCTGCTTGCAGACATGCTGATGCACATTGTCTCCTCAGCTGCAAACACCCTTTTGAGTGCTGTTCAGATGGGATGCAAGAAAGTGTCAGAGAAGCAGGTGAAGGAGAGCATCGACAGTGTGCTCCCCAAGCAGCTTCGCTCAGGCTCTGGAGGTTACAGAGGATGTCCCGTGTGCCGAATCCGAAATCCTGACAAGTAAGGTGTCCAAAGAAGTGGTGAAGGTCATGAGTTTTACCCTCTTAAACAAAGAGGTGCCCCTCACCAGTCCTAAGAGACTGACCAGCATGGTCAGTTCTATCGGAGCTATGATACTAAAAATTGGCATTGAAAATGAAGAAAATATGCAAACGCCAACCCCGAGCAGGTCGTAAGAAAGAGAAGACCCAGAGCCAGCAGGGGGAAGCAGACGCTGACAAGTCCTCATGCCCTGTGGCTGCTGTGAACATTGAAAAGCAGCCTTCAGCAGACCTCTGACAACAAGTCCCCATGTCCTGAGGCTGCCGTGAAAATTGGAGATACAGTCTTCTGCAGACTCTGACAAGTCCTCATGCCCTGTGGCTGTTGTGAAGATGGAGAAGCAGTATTTAGCAGACTCTGACAGCAAGTACTCAAGCCCTGTGACGGCTGTGAAAATGGAGAAGCAGTATTTAGCAGACTCTGACAACAAGTACTCAAGCCCTGTGACTGCTGTGAAAATGGAGGCGCAGTCTTCAGAAGAATCTGACACCAGGTCCCCATGCCCTGAAGCTGCTGTAAAAATAGAGAAGCAGTCTTTAGCAGACTATGACAATAAGTCCTCATGCTCAGTGGCTGCTGTGAAAGTGGAGAAGCAGTCTTTGGCAGACATTGACAAGTCCTCACGGCCTGTGTCTGCTGTGAAAATGGAAAGGCAGTTTTCAGCAGACAACGGCGCTCATACCAAGTTGATGGTGAAAAAGAGGATCACTGACTTCATGGAGCCATTTTTGGCCTCGTCAGACCCAGAGTTTGACCAGCCCCATCGGTCTTCTCCAGAGATGGACACAATGGTGGAGAACATCATTCAGCTGGTCACTGAAGGTGAAAGTGAAGAGAAGCAGGCTACATCATCTGAACCTGCATATACCAAGAGAGCAGTTGGTCAAAAAGTGAAGGACTTCTTCAAGAAATGTGTGTGCATTGATGCTGTCCATCGGTTTAATACAGCTGTGCGCCTCCAGCTGTCTCTGCAGCAATGACACAGAGTCAGTAAGCAGCAGCCAGGTGATAGATGATATGCAGTCTCTTGATGCTGAGCTCAAAGAACTATTTGCCACAAAGGACGGACAAATGCAGGAAGATGACGGCCAGACCGACTTCAAGAAAGACGAACTGAGTGAAATCCTCCATAAGCACATCCACAGCGTGATGAACACGCCTGACACAACACCAGTCAACAAGTCAACTTCCACCCTGAAGGATGAGCAGCCATTAGTCGGAGTAGTGACATTCCATTTCTCAGAACAAATGTCTGTGGCTCCAGAGCAACGGACGGCCTCGGGCGCAGGCCAACAGACGGACGTGAACTCATTCATACACTCAGGTGTCTGGATCTGCTCTGGGTTAATGAACTGGTGGAACAAAACACAAGCAGACAGCCTGGCTGAGAGGGTGATCCAAGCGATCCAGGAGGAGCCGAGTGTTCAGAGGATGGCAATCGAGGGTGAGAGGGTGAGGAGGCTGAGGAGGCTGAAGAGGCTGATGCCCATTTGGTAGCTGAGACCAATACGATGGCTGACACCCATTTGGTACCTGACACCCCTTTTGGTGGCTGACATCCATTTCATGGCTGACACCCATTTGGTGGCTGACACCCATTTGGTGCCTGACACCCCTTTGGTGGCTGATGCCCATGTGGTGGCTGACACCCATTTGGTGGGTGATACCCGTGTTGTGGCTGACACCCATTCGGTCGGTGATACCCGTGTTGTGGCTGACACCCATTTGGTGGGTGATACCCGTGTGGTGGCTGACACCCGTGTGGTGGGTGGTACCCGTGTGGTGGCTGACACCCCATTTGGTGGGTGATACCCGTGTGGTGGGTGGTACCCGTGTGGTGGCTGACACCCATTTGGTGGGTGATACCCGTGTGGTGGCCGACACCCATTTGGTGGGTGATACCCGTGTGGTGGCCGACACCCCATTTGGTGGCTGCTGCCTCAGTCCCCCGGTAAAGACCCTACAGAGAAGGAGGAGAAGAAGTTGGCGATTCGAATGGTCATCGCGGGCCTTGTCTCACATGCCTTCAAGAAAGTGAAACTCAGCTGGTATGGCAGATGAACCTGAGGTCATCATCAAGCATTACTCAGTGAAGATATGGGAAGTAATAGAAAGCACCGGCCGTGAAATGCAGGTGACCTCCGGGAACCTGGCCAAACTTCATAAGGTTATTTATGGAGACCTACTGAAGACGTGCGGCAGCGATTTCATGGTGCTGCATTCGATGCTCTTAAACGAGCCAGAGAAAGAGCAGCTCATCATCTCTGCTGTTGTAGAACGCATGGGCACCACCCGGCGAAGAAGCAAAACTTT
The DNA here is from genome assembly GCF_965212315.1 of Lampetra planeri. Classification (NCBI taxonomy): domain Eukaryota; kingdom Metazoa; phylum Chordata; class Hyperoartia; order Petromyzontiformes; family Petromyzontidae; genus Lampetra; species Lampetra planeri. The sequence goes on along the minus strand of NW_027615493.1, from coordinate 2,116 downwards.
TATAGGTTCTTCCCCAGGCGGTGAACAGCTATGGAGGAGAAAAAAAGGGTTTGTGTTATGTAGCTGGTCTTCAGGAGTGGTGTTGCTGTTTGCAATTTTAAGCAGATTAAGAATTGACATTCCATGAAGAATAATTATGTTTTATTTATGTCACTAAATGTATAAATGCATATTTACATTTATGACTGCATTTTAATATTTTGATTATAAATAGAGTTGGTTGAGAAATAGTACAAAATATTAGAAAAGAAACAGTTAATATAGTATAATTTAACAATTCTAGACACAAACATACTGAACTTAGATTCACTTGTTTTGGATTTTTTTTTTCTAATGTCACATCTGCATTGTCATTGTTGACAAATTGTGTGTTTTCCTACATAAAATCATCAGGTGATCAAAGAAAATTAAAAACAGCAGCACAACTTCCTGTTAATATTTTATGAGTCACACTGTTGTTTGTCTCAGACACAATAAAGTTACAAGCATATAAAATACCAGATTCAATGTGAATAGTATCAGAGAACGTATGGGAGTATGAAAGTTGTTGCTCGCTAACCAGTAATGCTTAAAGTTTGGCTCCCAACCGTCGTTGTGCCATCACATCCCTTACTCCTTTGATTCCTTTGCTTGACTTCCCTTCGTGAGTCATCAAGGACATAAACACTATATTAAACAGTACTCAGGTCGGACAAATGTCTGAATATTATTGCTGTCAAGATGGAACCAACTGAGAAAGAAATGCTAGTGATCACCAATGGCCATTTCATCCCATTAATCCGTTTCTTCCTGGGGAAGCTCTCAGCAGACCAGTGGCAACTGCTACAAATGGGGTCTCCTGACGAGTTCATGCAGGTTCTGCTTGCAGACATGCTGATGCACATTGTCTCCTCAGCAGCAAACACCCTTCTGAATGCTGTTCAGATGGGATGCAAGAAGGTTTCAGAGAAGCAGGTGATGGACAGCATCGACAGCGTGCTCCCAAGCAGCTTCGCTCAGGCTCTGGAGGTTACAGAGGATGTCCCGTGTGCCGAATCCGAAATCCTGACAAGTAAGGTGTCCAAAGAAGTGGTGAAGGTCATGAGTTTTACCCTCTTATACAAAGAGGTGCCACTCATCAGTCCAAAGAGACTGACCACCATGGACAGTTCTACTGGAGCCATGATACAAAAATTGGCATCCAAGATGAACAAAATGTGGCAGCCCAAAGCAGGTCGCAAGAGAGAGAAGACCCAGAGCCAGCAGGGGAAAGCAGACACTGACAAGTCCTTACGCTCTGCAGCTGCTGTGAAAATGGAAAGGCAGTTTTCAGCAGACAACGGCGCTCATACCAAGTTGATGGTGCAGAAGAGGATCGCTGACTTCATGGAGCCATTTTTGGCCTCGTCAGACCCAGAGTTTGACCAGCGCCATTGGTCTTCTCTGTTGATGGACGCAATGGTGGAGAACATCATTCAGCTGGTCACTGAAGGTGAAAGTGAAGAGAAGCAGGCTACATCATCTAGACCTGGGAATACTAAAAAAGCAGTGGACCAGAGGGTGAAGGACTTCTTCAGGACGTGTGTGTGCATTGATGCTGTCCATCGGTTAATACAGCTGTGCACCTCCAGCTGTCTCTGCAGCAATGACTCAGAGCCAGTAAGCAGCAGACAGTTGATTGAGGACATGAAGTCTCTTGATGCTGAGCTCACAGAACTGTTTACCACAAAGGACGGACAAACGCAGGAAGATGACGGCCAGACCGACTTCAACAAAGACAAACTGAGTGAAATCCTCCACCAACATATCCGCAACACGATGAACACGCCAGACACAACACCAGTCCAGACGTCCACGTCCTCCCTGATGGATGAGCAGCAACCAGTTGGAGTAGTGACATTCCACTTCTCGGAACAGATACCCGTGGCTCCAGACCCGCCCGCATCTTTGGGCACAGGCCAACCGAAGGCCATGAACTCGATACACTCAGGTGTCTGGATCTGCTCTGGGTTAATGAACTGGTGGAACAAAACACAAGCAGACAGCCTGGCTGAGCGGGTGATCCAAGCGATCCAGGAGGAGCTAAGTAGTGTTCAAAGGATGGCAATCGAGGGTGAAGAGGGTGAGGAGGCTGACA
>NW_027615492.1:0-41371 GCF_965212315.1 Lampetra planeri | reverse complement strand
AACTCTAATTACAGGTACGGACGGGCCGAAACACAGAGACTTTCCGCACCAGTGTAGTTTATGAGCAGATTTCAGGGGACTGTGCGTTCTCCATCATCTATGGAGACACGTATGAGAGCTTGGACCTGGTGGCCAACTCAGCCGAAGTGGCCAATATTTGGGTAACAGGCCTGAGGTACAACACACTGGAGCCCCTGTTACACTGTTAGATTTCATTCCCAAACACACCATTTTTTTAATTTTCAGTTTATAGTTTCTTTACTGACCAACTACTGAAACACAATCAATCAGATCACATGTAAATATGTTTCTGGCATTTTTACACACTGTGAAACTTGGTTTCAATGAAACAATATCCTAAAGACAGATATTAGTGTACATGCATGAGATGCGCAGGAAGCAAACTGGCCTGTTAGTCTTCAAATTACCTTCACTTTGTAGGACGCTTACATAATTTACATACATAATTTGAATTTGGTAACTACAGTTTATTTTCATGGGCCAGTAATCCACAGTAAAAAGTCGCAGAGAATGACTCTCCTAGGTTTCAAGGGTGAGTGAAATTATGCCGAGCAAGTTATTGCTAAACATATCTGCTGCTAAAGCTGTATTTAGCTATTTCAATTCTATTTTAAATGAACGCTGACACACGTTATTATTTACAACAATAAACATTAAGAACTTTTTCCAAGCACAGCATCACACCACAGCTGCAGGATGAATCAGCGGTTTGCGCCCGTCTGTCAAGCAGAACCACACAAAATCAGGCTGTTCCTGTGCCAGCAGCACATGCCAGCATTCAGAACAGTTCTGTGATATCAAGTAACTTCCTTGAAACGTCACGACTGTTTCTCCTGTGACCTCAACCGACACCCCTGACATGACGTTTGTGATGCTTCCTCCCGCAGGTATTTGATGCAGTACGGCAAACATGCCCTGGACATGCTGGCCAGCAGTCAGGACAGCCTCCGTCTTGGCTGGCTGGAGCAGTTGTTCTGCTCTGCCGCCGATCCAGACAGACACCAAGACGCTGAGGAAGGCGTTTGCCTGCAGTCGGGCCATGCGGCTGATACAGACTGTGAACCCGGGCGTGAGCAGCAGCAAAGTGGAGCACAGGTTTAAAGAGCTGCAAAGAGTCCGGGAGAAGATGCGTGCTCTTAGCCTGGACGATGGATCCGATGGCCACGGCGAGAACAAAAACACCAACAGGAAGAGAGAAGCTAGTCACCAAGCAGGAGTTCTTTGAGGTCTTCCATGACGTTTGTACTCGTCCGGAGGTTTACTTTCTGTTGGTGCGCTTCTCAAGCAACAAGGAGTTCCTGGACACCAAAGACCTGATGAGGTTCCTCGAGGCTGAGCAGGGTGTAGCTCAGGTGGGTGACACAGACTAATGGGAGAAAATCACACATTCGTACAAATGCAGTCTCGGTATTCCTGCTGTTGATTCACCCCAACGCTTCCAGGTGAGCGAGGCGGACAGCCTGAAGCTCATCCAGTCCCACGAGCCATCGGAGGAGGGCCGTCAGCAGGGCTACCTGTCATTGGACGGCTTCAACAGCTACCTCACGTCAGCGGAGTGCCACCTCTTCGACAGGGAGCACAACACTGTGTGTCAGGAATGTCCCAGCCGTTGTCCTCACTACTTCATCAACTCCTCTCACAACACCTACCTCATCGAGGACCAACTTCGAGGTCCCTCGGACGTCTCGGGCTACATCCGTGCGTTGAGGATGGGCTGCCGATGCGTGGAGGTGGACGTTTGGGACGGCCCTGATGAGGAGCCCGTGGTGTGCACCGGACACACACTGTCTCCGCCGCTTGTCCTACGTTGTGTGTTGGAAGCAATAGCGAGGTTTGCGTTTGTGGCATCGGAGTATCCATTGATCGTGTGTATCGAGAACCACTGTTCACCTCCGACAGCAGAAGGTAATGGTGCAGCATCTTGTGGGAATATTAGGCGAGAGGTTATTTATGGAGCCCCCGATGAAAAGGAGCCGTACCTCCCGTCGCCACAATGCCTTAAGGCATCAGATCCTGCTGAAGGGGAAAGAAGCTGTCGCCAGGGTTGGGAGGCAGAAGACGGCGAGGTAAGTGAGGAGGATGAGGGCGCCGAGATGTGTCAAAGGATCAAAGCAGCTAACAGCGGAGGGGCAGCGGCTGGAGGGAGTGACAAGGACCCAGTACAGAGAAGCGTGTCGACTGCAGCGGGTCCTCAGTGCCATCTTCCCCATTGTCCTCCCAAACGTTTCCCTCTGATGAAGGAGCTCTCAGACCTGTGACCCTTTGCAAGTCAGTCCGCTTCATTGACTTTCCAACGTCGTCCGACTCACAAAAACCTTGGGAACTGTGTTCCTACCATGAGACCCTGGCTGTGCGACTCGCTGGCGAGAGCCCCGGCAACTTTGTCCAACCATAATAAGCATTTCCTTTCCCGGGTGTACCCCAGCCCCATGCGGATCGATCCAGCAACATGAACCCTCAGGGACCTGTGGAAGTGCGGTTGCCAGATTGTATGTCTGAATTTTCAGACGGCAGGACTGATGAAGGACCTGAACACCGCCTGGTTCAGACAGAATGGAAACTGCGGCTACGTCCTGCGGCCGGCGATCATGCGACAGGAGGTGTCTTACTTCAGTGCTGACACCACCGACACCGTACCTGGTGGTCTCCACAGCTGCTCCATGTGAAGGTGGGCTACAATAGACACAGGCCCTCATTTTAACCTTGACTTGAAGGGGTGTGTTACTCACCGGGGTTTTATTTCTTCTGAGAACTTTGGTACTGAACATAGGTGAAACGACACGTTTGACTAATTCCCTTGTTCCCCTTTGACATTGTGAACTCCCTCAGATTATGTTTTTTTTTATGTGCTGCAAAATCCAGTTTGCAGGATTATGCTAAAAAACGGATTAAACTCTAGGAATTATTAATTCTAAACGGAAATCCTAGGCTGACGAGGAAAGTCGTCAAAGCGTCTGACGATCAGTGTTCTTGGATTTAATGATTGTGATTAATCATCACCTACTGAACTCATAGATAGATTAATACGTTATTACTTATCATGAATGAGTTATTTATTCATGTCATTAACATGGATGAATCTAAAACGAGTCATGAGATGAAAATGACAGTTCTTTACGATGGTGATCATGTTCTTTATACAAACCTTTCGCAGGTAATTAGTGGCCAGAAACCTTCCGAAGCGAGGGGTTCCGGGGCCAAAGGCGATGTCGTGGATCCTTACGTGTTTGTGGAGATTCACGGCATCCCAGCTGACTGCACGCGCGCCGCACCAGGACAGTCCACCAAAACGGGGACAACCCCATCTTTGACGAGAGCTTTGAGTTCAGATCGACCTGCCCGAGCTGGCCATGGTTCGCTTCGTGGTGCTGGACGATGACTTCATCGGGGATGAGTTCATAGGTTGGCGTCGGCGGTCGGAGGGTCAAAACGTGAACAGGATGACTTCACCTTCACCTGGATGTCATGTACCTTCGTCTGCAGGTCAGTATGCCATTCCTCTGGAGTGTCTCCAGCCCGGCTACCGACACGTACCCCTCCAGTCTCTGACCGGGGAGGACCCTCCCCCACGCTAAGCTCTTCGTCCATGTGGCTCTCACCAATCGGAGAGGAGGGGGGAAGCCTCACAAAAGGGGCTTGTCTGTGCGGAAGGCCCGGAAGGGGCGGGACTACACTGCTCTGAGGGACCTGGAATCCGCTCTGTGGATGACGTTTCAGGAACGCCGCTCCTCTGCTGAGAGACGCCACGGACCTGAGGGGAAAACATGCAGGTGAGGGGCACGAGGACACGTGGTACAACGTCATACATAGACGTCAGAATGTCAGAACGTCTTTTCCTTCACATTCTTCTGGTAGTTTGGCTCATTTATAAGAATTGTGTTTTCGTACATCAGTATTATTATAGTTAGTATTATTCCTTCAGTATAATGACCCTCCCCCACCACACCCACCTCTGTCAACATCCCCCAGCGGGCATGTACAACAAAGTCTGATATAGATTTTTACAAAGCATATGAAGTTAATATATTCTGAGTCCTTTGGCGCTTGAACTCAACGGGGAATTGTCAAGGTCTGCAGGTCAGACACTGGTGGTGGAGCTGGCTGAAGGACCAGGAACGGGTGGCGATGGGGAGGTGGAGGGAGCGCACGTCAGCAACGAAGGGTCTGACAAGCTGAGAGAGAGCGTAAAAGAGTAGCTGCAGGCTGAAGATGAAGGAGTGTCCCATGTCTAGTGGTGCAAAGTAAAACAGCTGGCGATCAGCCTGATGCGCAGAGGACAAACAGCAGGAAACTTTACGGAGGATGAGAGAAGAAGAAGCTTCATTCATTTTTTTCTCCTTCACTCTTATTCATCTTGCCCCCCCCATTTTGTTTAATTGGATTTTTGCTTTTTAATAGAATTCAATAACTAATGTAGGTGGACCTTGTAACTGGTGAGTGTGGTGAGACATCTCGTTTCCTCCTGGTCAACTCAGTGACAGCGTACGGAGTCAGCGGGCAGCAGGAGGAGCCTGTGATTAGCCAGTGACAGCCAAACAGGAGTTTATATTTATTTGTTAGTGTTTCCTTCAGTATCTGGGGAGTGGGAAGGAGCCATGTCTAAAACTGACTGTTTCCTTTGTCATGTTTCCTGTGGATCGCCAGAACTCGGTGGCGGTGTTCAGGGAGCTCTGTGGGTGTCGGCTGGTTGCCAACCTCATGCAGTGCGTTCTGGCTCTGGGCTCCAGAGTGTCAGGACCAACGGGATGCCGTTACTATTGTTCGACCTCCGGAACCACGACCCCGCCCTGGAGCCTCAGGGACCCCTGCCTGATGTCCTCCGCCGCGTCGTCTCCACTTATGAAATGGTGAGGAAGGAAAAGAGTAAACAGCAAACACACTTATTGTTATTTTCTAGAGAAGTAAACAGGCTCACACATCATCAAATGTATAAGATAAGAGAAAGAAACGACTCACAGACAATCGCCAGAAACACCTCCCACCTCGTCTGCTGGACCCAAACAATTGACCCCCCCCTCCCCGTGAAGCTCATACTTTGTCCGACTCAAAACACCCTCTCATTGTTCGGCCGCAGACAACATTCATTCTGGCTGCAACGTGGCTCTTAATCACCTTGGTCTGGATCCCAGACGTATTTCCGGCCAAATAACCACAGACTTTCATTGACCGAGGAGAGAGTTATTTAATTTGTGTCATGAAGTCTAAAAATAACCCAGCCCCTGTGGAACCAGAGAGCCCCGGCAGAGCCATGCTCACCGGTAGTCGGTCAGAATAATGCTCACCGTCTATGACCGTTCAGTGTGAGTGGGTCGATGTCTTTTGGTGTTTTATTTCCTTTATTTTCCCCATTTTGTCTTTTTCCGTTCGTTCCCCCTCCGGCTGTGTCAGGAACAGACCATACAGCTGTGGCTCGCGCTCTGCTTGATGCCTTGAAGTGTTTCCCTGTTTGACACTTCCTGATTAGCACAAGATACCTTCAGAAGTAGTATTTGCTCTTATCAAATACAAATATCACACATTGGCGTAAGATATTCCCTGACTGTCTCACCGACAGGGATTTAGGCGATTCCATTCACATCATCACATCGACCGTCGTGGGGATAAATCAGGCCTTTTCTGGACATATTAAGTTGTGATGACAGTTTTGGTGCATGAACTTTGACAGGTTGAATAAACATTGGTTGTTTGTCACTGCTGTGCATCTAGCGACTACATGGACCTAGGCCAGAGTGTGTGTGTGTGTGTGTGTGGTGTGTGTGTGTGTCCTTCCATTTTCAACTCGAGCAGATCAGAGTTGAAGAACCTCGCCCTGGTGCTGAATACAATTTGCATAGATTTGAATGTTGTTAGGCTAAATGGTTTCCACACCTCAACCCCCAAGAAGGGGCTGGCGTGGTGGTGGTGGTGGTGGTGGTGGTGTGTGTGTGTGGGGGGGGGTTTCAACAGCAGAGACAGGAAATGGTGTGTGTGTGTGTGTGTCATTGAATTGGGTGGTGCACTGCAGTTAAATCTGTTGTTTGTCAAGTTGCAGGGTTTTTTTTTTTCATCACACTCGGCTTTGCGGGGTCCAGAGCGGGGTCCAGAATTAATCAGCGGAGGCCACTCATGTCATTATTGTTTGTGTGGCTGTTGCTTTAACAGAGCTGTCACATTCATCTCTGCGGGGGCCCAAACAACAGATTCATGTGTGTTCTTGTACCACCCCGATGCGTTTGGTAGGAAAGATTTTGTTGTGGACTCCGATCAGCCGTTTCTATAGCAGACGTTGATTTAGTCGTCAATGGTCTCTAGCCTGTCGTTGTGCTTGAAAATATCTGTCCTCGCACATTTTCTGACATCGATGTGTGTTTTCGTGCCTCCTGTGTGCAGATGGTCCAGGCGAGCGCGAGCAGTGATGGAGCTCTCCGATGGAATCTACGATAAGATTCTGCACATACAGACCACGGGTGTGTAGGTGTGTTGTGTGTGTGTGTGTGTGTGTGTGTGTGTGTGGTGAGCGTTGCTGCTGCTATGTAGAGTGTGTGTTCTAATGTGTGTGCAGTGAGTAGAAACCTACAAACTCCACACAGCCTCTCAGCAGCGTTGTTACTCACACAGCGATGGCTGCTTTTCACAAACCCTTCTCTAGCTGGTTTCGTCCATTTAATCCATGATCGGACTTTATTTGTATGTTTAGGATCCAGGAGGTTTTTTAGCAGCGCAGGTCTTGTCATCAATCATCCCTCAGTCTGTCAAACAAAGGGTATGAAAACTAACCGCTGCTATCATCTCTATGATCTCTGGTTTATTTACTTGTGCTCTTTCACATCAGCTTGACGTCTTCGGGCCATGAAACACATCACGTTTTTTTTTTTTTTTTTTTAAAAAGAACATTTCCCTGTTTTATGAGCGCTAAGATGCGTGGATTATTCCCAGCACCCCCCCCTTGAGAGACATGTGGATAGAACGAGGGAAGCTAAAAGTGAAGTTCCAGGAGGGAGATGACGGTTCAGCTGAGGAGAGATGAAAGTGACTGACGGAGATGAATGTGCCTCATTCCTTTCTCTGCTGTACTTGAGTTGATGTTGTTCACACACGCTCCTGCTGATCCAGTATTCTGTGACGTATTCATCCACTTCGCTACAGTGGGAACTGTTCTCGCCGCCGTACGGTCACGCATCGGTTCGTTTCTCATCCAAATGCAGGAGTAAACTTCACAGTTCAAAAGTGTGAGATAGAAAGATGTGTATCTGAACTGGAGGCCAGGAGCTCATTCCAGGAAGCTGGTGTAGTGAAAACCCTGCAGAATGTTCCTGAAAACTGAATTCAAACATATGAAACTTTAAACAACGTTTGGTTTCATTTCTGCATTTTATGACAAAAATAGAATTAAAACTCTGCAGACTTTTCCTCATTTCAGGTGTAACGGGGTTTTTTCACTGAGCCTCATCTTATGAACTTCCTGTGTCATCTGGAGCTGGTGATGGAGGTCCATCTCTCAGCAGCCAGGGGGGCAGGTGACGTAAGCAGGTCGAAAGCAGGTTTTACGTCAGGGTGGAGGGATGAGAGCGAGTCTTCAGAATCTGAAATACTTTATTTATCCCAGAGGGAAGATCGTTCATTCCAATATCCAGTCAAGTAAGAAAAACAATAGAGTAGTTACAGGTGAAAAGACAGATGAAAGCTAAATAAAAAAACATTTACTAAAATGGTCTGTGTATTAAATATGTATAAGTATGAATAAAGTAGGGGAGTGCACATCTATATAAGGTTAATAAAAGTGAAATAAAATATAAACCATTGTCGACAACTACATACACAGGACGTGTCGCTCTCAGTACTGACGGTTGGTTAAATCCAATTAGAAAAACACATTTTCTCACTAAAACTCTGCTGGACACGAGCCCTGTTCTCCTTTATTTCATCCAAACAATAGGGGGTCATTCTTCCCCACAACTTCCGCTCACCACCTGGTCAGTGAATTTCTGGATGAACAGATCCGCCTCTGTCTGATGTGATATCGGGAACACTGCCTGCAAGCACACCGAGATAACATTAACCGTAAGATCGCCGGCAGGAGAGCACATGACACACTCAGCCTCTAAACCATCGGCCCCGACTCCCACCAGCTCTCTGTTTGGGACTGAAGGTCTTCTCTGGAAACAACCAGCCGAAGGGTGTGTGTGTGGGGGGGGCTTTCACTCTTGTGACCTTTGACCCTCTCAGACATGTATGCCTTCATTTCATCTCCGAGAACGTTCTCTCACAGATTTCCGGTGCCACTCAACAATCCCTCTAATCCCAAACACAAGCTTTCCAGGAGCGGTGTCAGTGTTTTTCTGGTGGTGAAAAAGAAAAAAACTACAAGAAATAAGTTGAGGCAAGGGTACGTTTTAATTCAAATACATGACATTTAAGCTGCGTGACCTTGAACTACAAAGACATCACCTGTACTTTTTTGGATGAACTAGCCCTTTAAGAGCCTCATTTTTACAGAGCTGCCTGCTGAGACTCAGGGTCACGTCTGGGTGTACAGATGTCTGAGATGCTCCTGGTCTGGTTTTAGAATGTCACATCGTCCCACGGTTCGGAGGGGGGACAGAGGGTGAAGGGTGATTCGCTGGTCCCGAAGGTTATCGAGCTCCGTGGTCATCAACTCTGTGTATTTGTGGTCGTACGCACGCTAATGCAGTATTTGCTTGGAAATAATATTCCATCAATTGGCTGCGCTCGATTTAACAGGGAACACACATACACACACACAAATTACTCTTGCCTTCTGGCTTCGAGTTGCTTAGCAACCCTCCAGTAAGGTTATAATTTAGGCAACTTTGTAGGTGTATGTGGAACAGTGACTAGGTATGTGTGTACAGGTGTGTGTCCATGTTTACTGACCTCTGCTGACAGAACACTTTTATTTTCGGTATGAAGATTTCTCAGATTAGGTTATGGGAGTGGGCATCTGGACTCTTGTTGATCACAGTTTGATATGTGCCCCATGTTAACGAACATGTTGGTTTCCGTGGCAACAGTGGGACGGTGGGCTGCTACAGGAAGCCACACACACACACACACACCACACAGTATAATGCTGCCTCTATTTCAGATTATTCATCTAGTTCACATCCTTCCGTAGTAAAAATGGAAAATGTTGACGCTGTGATGGGCCGAAGATGTAAGCAGCATCTTCAATGGTCAGTGTCACTGAGAAATACGACTTTAGCCCGGAGTTTTAGGATCTAGAACAAACCAAGGCTGATACACAATGACAAAACACTAAGACACATTGATTATGACCAGAGACTGAACCGTTCTACTTGGAGAGGAGATCAGTCAATGTGTTCTCAGGGCTGTCAACCCCCAAATTCGAATTCCTCATGTTTATACATTTGTACATTTTAAAAAATTAATTTGAATAATATTCAAAATTCCAAATATTTTGTTTTAGCTCATTATATAAATTTAGGAACAAGATATAATCAATATGTGTTTGTTGTTCACAGAGCATCTTTCCTTTCAGATCCCTCATCGGTGAAATAAGGACAGAGAAATGATCCCATCACCCTCAAAGAAATGAACACAGAACGTTACTTACTTGTGAATTCACAGTTTCCAATCAATATTCCGAGCGAGGTCATCTGCATACGTCTGATCTGCTGCGGTTTGTGTGTGTGCTCCGTTGTAGCCATGGAGTTTCACGAGAAGCTGCAGAGCCTGGCGGCAAAGGAAGGGCTGAAAGGTCGTAAGGTCAGTCGAGCGGTGGAGAGTTTCAGCTGGAACATCACCATCCTGAAGGTCAGTTAACACACACACACACACACACACGTTTTAAAAAACAGACAAACAACAAACAGCCTCTGAGGTAAAGTACCAGACCTTGTTCTCTGTCTCGTCCTCGCTGCTCCAAACCTCCAGGGTCAGGCCGATCTGCTCAAACATGCCAAGGCTGAAGTCCAGGACAACATGAAGCAGGTCCATGATGCTGCTCTTGCTGGAACCTCACCAAGGAGAGCGCTGGATTAAGAAGAGTCCGCTCGCATTCGCGGGCGAAGCCAGGAGGACAAACCGCTCATGGGTGTTTAGAGGACCGGCGGTGTAACCCAGGTGTCCTGGCTGCTGTGACAAATGTTACTAAATTGACACCAGGCAGAGAGAGTTCCACACACTGCTGAGAGGAGACGGAGGTTAAGTTGAAGCCACGGGCATTTTACTGTAGTAAACTGTAAATACACCAATGTTTGAGGTATAAAAGTGTCATTCATTCTTCATGTTTGTAGCTTCTGCCCAGCTAATATAGATTGAAAAAGCAGGATTTTGTTTGTGTTTTGAATAAAGAAAGAAAAGATGAATATATCTGAAGCTACTTTAAATGTTACATTTGAGTCCTGGATTACTTGATCCAATCCTGCACTTCTCCCTCAATATTGTCCCACATGCAGTGTTCTATATTTTTGTACTCCTCAGGCCCCCTGTGCTAATAGGGCGTCCTGTATACCATAACAAAGATGTGTCCGCAGTACTGCTGACAGTACTTCATTTGTAATGCAGGTCTCTTATTTTGCTGTAAAGATTATTTTACGTAATTTATTTATCTTGACTGAAGATGTTCCGTGTGTGCAGCAGATCGACATGTTTCGCTCTAAATTCCTTCCTTTCACTCAAGGATGGAAATAAACTATTTTTCACAAAGTCTGTGCGTCTCTGTGTTGCTGTTTTACTTGATGTGTGTGTGCTCTAACTGCAGTGCCGTGTTCGCTGCAGTTTTGCCAGCTGGGTACGAAACATTTAACTTTTCCTTAGAGGTGAAACATATAAAGAATTATTTTAATTCGCTGAAAGAAAAATGGTGGTTGGCGACGTTTGACATCAATCCATGTCATTTTCACAAGGTTCAGTTTGACATTTTCTGTATTTAATTTCACTTATTTATATTTAATTTGGCAATTTAACTGCAAAATAAACTGTAAATGTTGTCTAATTACAGTGTGTGGAGGATCACTACATTTTTAATTTTACATTTACAATTCAAGCACTTACACGGCAAAGGCAAAGCCTTAATCGAGTCCTAATATTAAGTCTGAAAGACTTGATTATTAAAACATACGAACCTTTCAGTCGGTTTGAACAATTGTGCCGTGCTGTGACCAACAGTAGAATGTAGAGTCGTGACTAACGTGACGTCACTGGATCAAACGCACACATTCCTCAAACGACGACTTCACTGCGCAGCTCGAGCGATGCAGTTTTATTGGTCTTGAGTTAATGAGGCTGAGTAAAGGGGACATTCTTTGCTTTACATCGTCAGCACAGGACCGTTTGTAATCGAAGGACATGATCATATTAAAATCTCCACAGTGGAGCTGATTTTAAAACAAACAAACAAAAACAAAGGGACATTCCATAATTTAATCATTTTTATCGATGCTACTAAAGCTCTGAGGGGTTAAAAACATTTAAACATCTAAAAAAAAAAAAAAAAAAAGGATTAAGATCACAATCGTGCTTTGTTTGGTTGAGAGAGGAATAACGGTCAGAGGCACTAGTTTAAGATCAGGAGAATGACGCCCTTGACAACTGATCCCTTATTCTTTTGGGTATCGGAGGGGAGAACCTGCAGACAGACGGATAGAACACAGCTAGGTGCATGGCCACGTCTCAACCAGAAGAAACTAAGTATTACACACAAGATCAGAGAGTCTTTGTATATAAATTGCATTTCTAGGTCCAACTTTGTACAGTAATGTGAGGAGACGGGGTAAACAACTCAATGACATCCTGTCTGTAAAGGCAGGTACTACATCAGAACCTCATGAGTGCAGGTGAGGAGGGACGAACACAGGGGGACGGTACTACAGTAGGTTTACAGGTCTGATGTGGCACAGATGACAGTCAAACACCCGCTCTGATCCTAAGTCACTTTGCTTTCGGAGGAGGAAGAGCGGCTGCTTGCTCATTCACAAGTCGTGGGGTTGACGATGGTGAAGTCAGAGTCCTTGCTGTGGGTGGAGCCCTCGTCTGGGCTGGAGGAGCCTGACGTGGTCGCAGCCATCAGTGGGTCCGTGGGAAGGTCCCGGCTGCGCCCTCAGGCTCCATGCGCACCAAGGCGCGACCTCGTCTGATTGGAGGGGTGCACGCAGACGACGCCCTTCCCGCACCTCCGTCCGCGGCCTGCAGGTCTCCGTCCTGGGACACCAGGATGTAGTCCTCCCAGTTCTTACCCTCGGAGCCCACCGAAGACGCCACCTACCGAGAGGTGCAGACTGATGTCATGGACCAGCGGTGGCGTGAGCTGCTGGCTCGTCGACCACTGAAGCAGCTCAGGCTGCAGCCAACGTGACGCGTCGCATCATGGCGACGCAGTGGAACATCCTCGGTCAGATTAATTTCTACTGCGACAGCTTTGGCTCACGTGGTTTAATCCCGATAAGAACACACTTCCCTGTTGGATTGTCGGCAAAGCGGGTTCATTTTTTGGAGATGATCAGATTTACTGATATTAAACACGGGACAAAAAGGCCAAACAATCAGATAACTGAAATGGAATGACTCCTCTGTTTGATTGAGGGTAAAACACACACTCAGGTTGGATTATTCACCTGTTGCTCAGGAGGAGTCGTCGCTTGCTCGTCCCCTTCTTTCCCACTGGCGCTCACACTCCGGTCGACGTCTGCGCCTCGGCTCCTCCTGCCTTGTTGGTGGTGGAGGCGGAGGGTGGTGGAGGTTAGAGGGTTTCCATGGCCGCTGTGGAGGTGTAGTGATTGTCCGCGATGGTGATCTCCTCGTTCTCCTCGGCCTCCAGCTGGCTTTGGTTGAAACGCAGTGCCCCCTTCAGGATGTCTTTAATCTGCCAACGGCAATGAGGGCGTATTATGTGTGTGTGTGTGTGTGTGTGTGTGTGTGTGTGTGTACGTGATGCACACACTCACCTGTTTGAGCCCAGCTAATGAAACCAGGACCTCATCTTCTTTATCCAGGTGTTCTTGGAGAATCACTTCCTGAATTTTACCTACAGACAGAAGGACTCATCACTCATTGGTCCGTTCCTCTGAACAAGTGACCATTTCTTTGACCCCGGTACCTGATCGCCTACCCGCAACACAACGTCTATGACCTAGTGTGCATGTGCCAGCTGCTGAATTTGTGCCAGGGATACGTGAACAGAACGATTAGGGGAAGGCGGCCTGTTTTAACAGTTTTTATTGTTCAAAGGACAGAATATTCACATAGGGAGAAAATACAGTTATCAGAGTTGAGAACAAAATGGACAAATAAGTTAGAGGACAGGCTGACATAAATTTAGTCCAAGAATAGTTTATATTAAATCAATGTTCATGAACATAAATGTAGTTTGTTTTTTTTAAACTTGCGGCGTATTTGATAATTGAGATGTTTAATTTGGCTTAATTTAACTTTAACATCCAAAAGTGAGGGTTGGTCATTTGAAAATTTTGATTTATGGATTTGAGACTTTGCAATATATGACTTCTTTGCCTCTTAACTGATCTTAAATGGGGATTACATAGACTGGCAATGTATTTTATTCACCAATGTGACTCCTCTTGTATGAAAAAACAATTGGAGCATTGGTTTAGATAAGTGTTCGGCACACACGCACCACGATCAAATACGAATCAGCCTTCAAACGCTGGGTCGTAAACAGTTTTCCGTCCGATTGGAAGCAGGTCATGTTCCGGGTAGCAGATCGGGTACTGACAGTCTGAATTCTATTTCTGCTCTGGATGTTCCATCAACTGTTGCTGCCGCGTTTGGCGGCTGAGCTTACAGATGTGGGTGTTCATCATCTTGGCACAGTATTTGCTCATGGCCTCCAGGTCGTTGAGCTGACCCTGCAGGAAAGAGACTTGAGCTTCCAGGTCCTCCTCCTGTTTAAATAAACACACACACACACACACACACACACGTACACGTACGTCAGAAGGAGACAAGAGAAGAATGAAAAAAAGAAGAGAGAGAACACGGATCCAGCTCACAGCCTCTTTTCTGCCCATGGTCTTGCTGTGGGAGCGTGAGCGAGTGATGCCGAAGAACGACTCTTTCTTTCCGGCAGAGAGGGGCGGAGATGAAGTGCTGATGTCACTCCCTCCTCTGGACGGGGGGAGCGACGGGGAGGCCGAGGACTGAGGGCGCTCAGTGGTGAGGCTCTCTTGGCTGGGAGAGGAGCTGACCGTCTTGGAGCTCTGACCTGAGAGCGGGAGGCAGAGAAGACAAACATTCCAATCCATTCAATCCAGCCTGATTGGGGATGAAAAACCACCCTTCACCCCTCCACCCTTGTTGCCTTTTTAATTTTTACGTTTTTTACATTTCACACATTCAGACTCAGCCAGATGGAGTTACAGTGGATCTCTAATGTCTGGGACCTACATATGCATTCCAATAATTCACACACTCAATTTACAACATACACAGTGAATATGTGGTCACAGCTACCTTCAATGCTCTATTGACAGAGAAAAAAAAAAAAAAAAAACGGTCCCATGTCTGGTGGGATGTACTTTTCCATAATCTGAGGATATTTCAGGTTGCTGTGACTATACTGACCTTTATAACTGCAAAGTCATGCTTTGGCACCCCCATTATTTGTGTTGTGTATTGTGTGTGGCTGTCCAAGAAGCATAATCTTGGTGAGATGGGGATCTCTAGCCCCAGAGATACTTGCGATACTCTGGAGACTCTGCAGTCTCTTGACACATTCATTCTGCACACTGACTGACAGGCAACATTGAACTACTGTGTTGTGGTGTTTGGAATCTTTACAAACAAAATCCACAACAACACACACACACACACACACACACACGCACATCCTATTTCATGTTAAATGCAAGAAGGGCCAGAACAATGACTACACACGGAGACAACCAGCACGTCGACATCTGTCAACACAGCACAGCAGACAGCACATCTGTGATGCTGGCTGCACTTCTACAGCTGGCTGTGAACTCCCTCTGCTGGTCACAATGCGCTAACGCACATTGTGAGACCGTTTGACGTGACCGTCACACATGGAGTTCGGGTATTTAAACCTGCCAAGATAGGGACACAAGCTCAGAGGAATGAGGGAGCATCACGTCACAGTTGCCATGGCAGCAATTCCCTGGTCTGACAGTGAAACTTCATCTAACAAACAGCAGAGTCAGAGTCGATGCTACCACACCTGCACAGACCAATTGTATGTGTAAGTGTGTGTGTGTGTGTGTGTTTCACCTTTGCTGAGGTGCACAGGCATGCTCTCAGACTTCAACAGCCGGTAGTGCTGCGTCTGCAGTGGTGCTTGGACTGGCGGAGGCTCCGCGAGAGGATGTGGCACGGCAGGGGTCGTGGTGGGGGAGGCGGGGGAGGATGCGTGCACCTCGCTGTTGATTGGTGAGACGCTGCTGGAGCCTCCTGACATGGCTGGAGCAATGAGTTTCCTGCCGAAGCTGAGCAGGCTGCTGGAGACCTTGTTGATGTTAAGCGGCGCTGGTTTGGTAGCGGAACTGGAGTTAAGAGAGATTTGAAAAGACAGAGAGAAAGAAATCAGAGAGTTTAACAAATTATAAATACTGTATTTACAGTACAGTCCACTCATTAAACAGTGAACAGTGGAGAAGGTACTTTGAAGTAATCAGAGGTTGTGTGTAACTTTTCTTACATTTGATTTGTTCTTCACTTAATCTATAAAGGGACGGATTCAGTCCAACCAAAGAACTTAAAGGGATGTTACTTCAGTTACTTCATATACTTCTCATTTGGTCTCAAGAACAGTGATAGAAAACTAACTAACTTTTATCCTTTAGTACAGCTAAACATACTTTCTGGTGTTGTGTACACTCTCAGGTGACTACATCCACTCCCTAAAGGGCAAAACTGCAACTCTGTGTGCGTGTGTGTGTGTGTGTTACCGTGTCTTATTCATCAGGTCAGCTCCCCTTGTTTTGTAGTAATCCAGGTTCTGCTGGAACTGGTAGTTGACAGGCCGTGGATTGTTCTGTGAGAGGAAGGACAGTCTGAATCATGTGGATGTTGGCAGCACTCCAACTCTCTGCGTTGTCTGTCACACACATCAATCTAAAATCTAAAATCTGGCCGTTCCTGTGGAATGAACAAATCTGTAAACAGGCGACTGCATGAGCTTCTATACTTCTGAGTCAACCGGCCTCTGTTATTCAGGGTCACGGCCCCCCAGGTGGAACAGTGATGCGGACCCGGCGCGACATGGTCGTACACCTGAGGCCAAGCGCTGTCACTTCGCCTCAGCACTTTCCTGGGTTTTCATTGTACGCAAGTTTGGGTCAGTGAGGGAGACCAGCGGGTGTTTGTTACAGGATGGTTCGCGCAGGTGAAAGAACTGGTAAGAACAGTGTAATAGACAGTGAGACGGGTTACAATCATTCCAAATATGTGATTTTCAACATTGTTCCTCTTCTTAACGCCTTTTATCGCGTCACTCTGAAATGCACAGCTGCTGAAAGCTGCTACACATACACTTGACTTCCTGCACAACCAGTGAACCATGTCAACTGTGGTTTCACTGTTGGACACTTATATGTCATTGCAGGTGACGGTGGATCTGACTCTCTAATCAAATGGACTGATCAGCTCAAGTGCATCTTCACTTTGCTTCATCTGAGGAACAGAAACAATTTAACTTTTTTTTTCCCACACTGAGTGTGACTCTCCAACCACTGACCTTTAAAAACTAGGGACACACAGAGGTTTCAGTTTCAAACACACCCGATGGGGTTTTATAAAATACGCTTGAGACCTGCTTAAAGGACTTTTATCCCACGTTGCTCATTTCCTAAGCCTGTCTGTTGGCTGAAACAGAACCAGGTTCAGGTCCATTACAGTAAGAAAATGCATTCCGAACATTATTACCTCTTCCCACAAAAGAAAACATTTCATTTGGGTGTATCTGTGGGTGAATGCAGGAATTTTCAATTGTTTCCTGGCTACCTGGCTAACACACTCTTCAGCTGCTAGCTGCAAATGAAACTTACTCTCGGTGGCCAACAGAAAGAACACAAAGTCCTGTTTTGCTGCTCATTGCCTCTGCCAAGGAGGTTAGGCATTAAATGCTTTATGCAGTAAATTTGTCAAAACCTTGGCAGAGATCTGCACTCTCCAAGAACTGTTGTTTGTCTAGTTACTTTTCATTCCTTAAAATCTTTTCATAATTTTTCTCCCTTTCACCTTGAGACTGCGCAGTGAAAGTGCTTAATAATTCCAGCATAAACATCAACAAAAATGCAGGAATATATTCAATAAAGTGAAAAATGATGGGGTGTTCTTACTTTGGGGTCTCGGAGAAACAGAGCCTTTTGCAGAAGAGAGTTTATGTCTCCAATTGGTGGGTAGTGCATTAGAAGGCCCAGGCAGGTCTGGAAGTTACTGGCGATGACTGGAACAGATGAACAAATGCAGCATTAGTGCAACTGTGACTTAACATCAAGTTAGTCTACTCTGTCTCCAATCATCAGATTTGGTCCACATGCATGTGTCAAGAGGAATTGTTTTCAACTATGAAGTAAAATTGAAAGTTAATTGAAATGCAAAATTCATGGATATTGTAGCTCTTTGGTGTTTGTTGTACAACAGCAGGGGTTCAGTGTCCTAATACAAGACCCCTGACAATAGCTGCCCACATTAGCGCTGGTCTGCACCGCCGTTAAGATGCTGTCTTCTGTTTCAAGAAATATGACTCCACCTGATTAAATACGGTGCAGTAAATCATGTTCTTCCAGTTAAATGACGTCTTATGAAATCACATGGCACAAAGACAACACATGGCTTTATTAGATTATTTCAGGAGTAAGTGAAGCGTACGGGCGTCTCGGATGTACAGCAGCATGGCCACAAAAATGTAATCCACCCAGGTCCAGTGTGATACTGTCAGCAAACAATGCGTCCCAAACCACCAGCAGGTCCTGAAGTGGAAACTCGCGCCCAAACAGCAGACGTACCCACCGGCTGAGGGACACAGAGACAGGATGAAACAGCTGAGGACTCAAAAAAAAAAGGTTTGTGCTCAAGTTGTAGTTAGATGTACTGACATGCCGTAGATCTGTGGGGCGATTTCCAGCCGGTTGAGGTGCATGTGCAGTTCCACATCGTGCTTCTTCACCAGCTGGTCTTGGATGCGGTTGACTTTGGTCACTATGGCAACAGATGGCCCTGAGTCCTGGGGCCGGGCGAATGGCATGCTGGTGAGCATTTCTTCTTTACCCTGAAGGATGAAGTCATTATGTAAACAGTATGTCATCATAAGTGAACATCAAGTGGTTGCATATGCCGATGCGAAGCTCCTCGGGTTTATTTCAGGTGGAAATACGGTCTTTTATCAAACTCACCCTTCTCACTTCTCTCTCATAGCTGGAGAACCATGGTTCTGCTGTTTCCATCAGCTGGGAGAACAGGGCACTGGAAAAGAGGTGTGTGTAGAATTAAAAGGGAAGTGAGGGGGAAATCTTTGGAGATGGAAGTGGACATGTTATAGAAAAATAATGGATGAAAATAATAATTTTCAACCCTGACAGCCCATTATTACTCAATTAGTAGTCCAGAGTACTCACTAGGCATCATGCTCCAGGTAAAGTGGGTTCAACAGACACTTCATCTCTTCACTGTGGAGGAAGAAATGACACTTCAGATGAATCAGATGAAGACAGTGGAGCAGCCAGCAGGTGAAAGCAGGAACCAACCTGGGGCTCGCTGTCTCGCTGGCATGCTGGAAAGCTTGATGATCGCAGTGCAGCACAAACACAATGGGAGCCAGCAGCTCGTGCATCCCCTGCACAGACAGCAAGAGACAGAGGTTGACGGGGGGAAAAAGATTATTAGGAGGGCAGGGGAGAGAATATATGTTTCATTTGTGGTCAGTCTGCCTTCAATGGTGATGCATGAGGTCTGTAATCTGAGATGACGGATTTAATTTGGATATCATAAACCACTGGTGTCACTTTGAGTTTATACACAAGAAGCCTCACCAGCCGTCTGCTCAGCAGCAGACACCTGTTCCTACACTGGAGGCGATTTGTTCTTTTGTTGGATTGCGCTCACGTATCACTCCATATACCTGTGTCATATCGCCTGTGCTATAAACATGGGATGTCATAGTCAGGGGGGCTTGAGGACAGTTGAGGACTTAAGAGTGGTTGTAAAGTGACTTCATAACGAGACGAGCCTGGAGGGGAGGGAGATTTGATGAACGTACATGTGGATCCCTATTGACCGACGGTGACTTGGCAGCAGGAGTCTGTACCTGTTTATACAGTAACTGTTCATTCTCTCTGGCGTAACAGAAGAGAATGTCCGTTAGCTTGGTCCTCACATCCTCATCCTGGAAGTAACGAATCTCAGGAAACCTGAAGCACAGAAGCAAAGAGAAGATGCTTTAGGGGCGTGAGAAAAAAACAAACAAACAAACTTTGTTGTAGTGCTGCTTACGTTCTCAACACGTCTTGTTTGATCATCCCCTTCAGCTCTTTATCCTGGAAGAACTTGTTCCACAGGCTCTGGACGGGAGAAGGACATTAAAACCAAGCCATAAAATCATTTCACATAAACGGAAGTAAATATTCAAACTTTGTTCTGCATCTACTGTAGGTACATTGATTTCCATGTGAGTTGTATGTTACTTAGCAGCTGCAGCTGATTAAAAGTCATTCGTCTGTGACTAAACAGAGTCATTTAATTGGAAATGAACATCTAAATTAGGAACAAATGATATAATCTTCTCTGGAAAAACATCCTGATACAGTTTGAGCAAATTGTTTGGGAAGCACAGATTCATAAAGTGTAGCCAACTGTCTTTATCAGATCTGGTCAGTGGTTAAGTACAAGACGAACTCTGATGAGATATTTTTAAACATCTTATTAATCTTCTGATTCAACTGTGTTTCATTGACTTTATAATTACTTTCTGTTTTAAAAATCAATCTGTTAATGAATCACTGAAATTGTCTTTAATTATTGCAACTAAACAGTCTAGAGGGAATTAAGGTCGTGTTGTATATGCAAATATGAGCGAGTGATTGACAGAAAGAAAATGAACACGCATGGCACGCACGCACACATGCACACACGCACGCACGCAAAACTTTCCTGGCCCTTCAAGCAAAGAGCCTAATGTTCATCTTCTAAACCATATACTGAACCTCCATCCATCTCTAACCACTAACTGTTGAGATTACTTACTTTACTTTATTACTTTAAATGGCTGCATCTTTATAGTGCTTTTCAAATTTAATGGAGGAGCCAAACTAGAAACCACTCAACATCCTGGTGCACAGCCAATCTGGCTTTTTCTAATAATAATTCTTGACAACGGAGGACATACAAACCGACTCACCCCCTCGTCCTGGGACAGCGGGTTGTTGACTACCAGGTCCTGCTGACCTGCTGCTTTACGTGGGTTGGTGATGTGCTGGGGGGAAAAAAAATGACAGCTTAGCGATCCTTGGGCTACACAGACACGTGTGTTCTCCTGATACGATGTCAGGCTGCACAGCAACAAAAAAACTTCCCTTTTCACAAACTGCTCATTGTAGCTCACAGAGTTCATTGTCAAAGCTGTCTGGATGAGGGGTTAAAACAAACACTCGGATGTGGACTCAAAATATCCAACAATGAATTGTCAAGGTGTGCTACCCTTCACCAGATACATGACCACAGACCAGACCAACCTACGAGGTGGGAAACTACAATAATCAGACCATGAAGTACTTTGTTTTGTTTGAACAGCACATAGAAAATGAGCTCGACAGTGATGAGATCATCCTTGATCATCCCTGAAACAAACTAAAAGCTGGCTTGTTTCTCAAAGCCATAAATACTAAACCTGATATTTTGCTGTTTCTACCAGCTTTAGGAGTGAGAGTGTGTATGTGTGTGTGTGCTGTAGTCTCACTGTTTCTTTTATCTTCTCATACTGGGCTCGCAGTTCTTTGGTCTTGTTGATCCACTGACTCTTGTCTTCCGGGAGAGCCTCCAAATACAACTGTGGACATCCAGGAGACAGGTTAGTGCATGTTCCCTCTGCTCTCAAACGGCATAAAGATGCAGAAAATTGGCATTTAGATAAAAACAACAAAAACTGTATGCCACTTGTTCAGCTACACAACAAATTGTGCACGCTGCCAGAGCTGCTGTGTTTTCTGAAGCGGGGGAAATTGCCAAAGCCACTTTAATCAAACTCAATAGGACTGCTTGATCCATCTGGCAGTCTCCTTCCAGCATACACTCCGAAAGCGGCTGCTCCTCAGCCGACCGTTGATGCCAGCCTGCCGGATCCTGGCCAGGTAATTACTGTTGAGGAACAAGTCGTCCCATTCTTTCCTGCAAGGGGGGGAGGAGGAGATTTATGAGGTTCTCGACCCTAATTGGGCACAGTGCTCCATCTAAAGTGTCCTCCAGCAGTAAACTGAGAGGCTGTAGTAATGAGCTGGGCCAGGAGTTTGTACTGAAAACACTCACCTGTACGTCAGGAAGGTTGACTGCGAGGTGGTGCTGCTGTCAACAGAACCTCCTGTTAGAAGAAACACAACCACAAGGGGGCGTTGAACAATCACATTCAAAGATAATATGATTGTAAGGTCAATAACGGAACCTGCAAATAACAAAAAGGTCACAAAGTAGCTGCTTTCAAACAACTGACATATCTTATCATGCTGTGGAGGAGAGTTCAAGTAGCCAGAGGCAGGAAAAGCAATGACACACAGCAGCCAAACTCCCCTTTGCCTTTATTGCCCATAATAAGTCTAATTTGGCCTGCAGGTGAACATGCATTCAAGTCAGAGAGCTGTCTATCAACATTAATTACAGGGGTAGATCACTCCACAGGGACACTCAGTATGAATATTCATCAGTTCCACAGCATGTCAGACCCCAACACTCTTTCTCACACACAAGTAAACACAAAAATCACACACACACACACACAAAAAAACTCCAACAGCCTCCGCTCGAGGCGTCAGCAGTAGTCATGTGTGCGACTCGGTGAGCTGCGTGTTTCTTCTTCTATCCTCCAATCCAGTTCTTCTTGTGACTCTCTCCTATACAGATGAGAGCCTCAACACTCAAGAACCATTAACTATGCCGTGTCCACACGGAGACGAGTTCAGGTGAATCCGTTTTCTTGTTTTGTTTTTTTTTTTTACCATGTGGATGTTTTCATCCACAGGCAAACACGGCAGCTGACACGTGTTGTGTTGGTGCTGCAGAAGCTGCTGAATGTGTTGTGTCTTGTTTTGTTTTTTTCATATTCTCAGTGATCTCTGTGGTGTTTACTCACAAAACACAAGCTTTTGTGTGCAAGCTCCATGTCTTCTTCACACACATACAGGCCTGCCAGGTATACTACAGTGTTTTCACTGGTTTTGTGTGGATGCATACGTTTCTGCTTTTTAAAATGATTCTGGTTCTGTCTCTCTGTGGACGTGGCCTTAATCCCCTGGATGGAAGCTGGGGGATGAATTGAAGACAAATCTATCTAGGGTGTCATATCTAGCAAACACACACTGTCTGCAGGTAAAAGTCTGAGCTGACGTACTGCTGCGGTTCTTGTTGAAGTTGTTGAGCGGGTCAAAGCCCGCCTCTTCCTGCTCTTCCGTCTGGAGTGGGTGGCGGGTCTCAAAGTTGGGGTGCTGCATGTCGGCGACCCGGCCAAAGCTGGAGTGGGGTGGGGGTGTAAATAACAGATGTAGCTGTCACACGTTAGTGGCACATCAACAAAATACTGTCAGACATGAGTAGAACTTATATTATATAATTCATATTATGTAATTTTGAGACTTTTGTGCTCCGCTAAGTCCTGATGCTGAAGCCGCTGCATATGCTGCATTCCAACTGTATTAGGTGAGATCGTGACTGGCAACGACAGATGAACGTTGGGTTTCTTGTTGCTCTGACTTGACTTAACATCATTTGCAGGTGAGAACCGAGTTCCAGTTTCATCACATGATGATCACATGGAACATGGTAGGTCACAAAAAAGCTTTTGTTGCACTAGTTCTCAGTTGATTACCACGTTATGTGGTATTCCATCCATTACGCGTAACGACAAAGCTCTTGGAAAAAATGAAGCTATTATGTGTATCATTGAAATGACACACATGACACACATAAATGACACACATAAAAGAAACTGTGCAAAGCCATAATGAATTCAAAACATCTTCTGGGTTTGCCTGGGTGACAGGTCCACTATCCGAGGTAAGGGGGGGGGGGGGGGGTATTCTAACTATTCGCCAGCCCTGACCCTCTGACCTTACTGAGGAACTTGGAACTACTCAACGGACAATTAACACACGTTAAGTGTTTTATCACAGTACTTACTGTCACAGCCTTGTAAATCTCCTCAGCCAAGACTCGGAAGAAAAGGACCTTTCTGCAAGAGGAAGAGGGAACGATGAGACTCACAACATCTCCGTCCTTCACGTCAGACGTCCCTGCTTCAGGCTGAAGGTGTGTGTTGTTGCACAGTCCCACCAACATCACAGTTACGCCTTTGAGGAACAAGCCAAGCCATCATCCGTTATGTTTGTTTTGTAAATGAAACTTCTAATCAACAATATGTCCCTGCCGTGTTTCATCACAAATAATCAAACCATCTGCAAACCCGTGGGAGCGTGGGACAGATCCATTAATAACGTCCAGTGTAATTATTTACTGATGCATTTCTCTGCTGAGCATACATGTCATCGTCAAACTTTGTGAGTAAACACGGGTTGTAAAAGCGGAGCGGCGGAGTCACATATGCAGCAGCAGCTCCGATGCGAGTTTTCACTCATTCATTCTGTTAATGATGTTTTATTTTTGTTTCCACAGAACTGCAGGCACTACAGTGGTTTAACCAATGTGTTTCTGGCAAAACACTCAAAGCGTTTATTTTGTGCAAAATAAAAGCAAACACGTGCGACCACATCCACATGCTTTATTTTATTAATGTTTTGTATTTTGCTCCACATGAAACCATGATTCCAGCCAGAGATAAATGACCTGTGAGAAGTATTAGACCCACTGAACACGCTAATCCTGTAGGTACGGAGGCAAAGAAATGCTTTATTTTGATGTCAACAATTTGTTCTTCACAAAGACAGTATGAAGTCACCTCAAATTTTGAAGGAACTAATACAGATCCAGAAAACTGGTTATACACATATTCATTAAACTTCACCTTTAGTCTTGTACAAAAAATGTTTGGCTATTTTACTCATTTCAGAAAAATGCCTTAAAAATCTGCTGAATGTAATTTGATTATTTCCGCTAAATTGTACCAGCATTTACTGAAAATGAATAAATAAATGCATTTCTTAATGCATTTATATCGGTGCTTAATGCTTAATATCGGTGGTAATATCATATATATTTTGTATGTATGTACATATATATATACACATACATACATATATATTAACATGTATATTTCAGTGGTATTAACTGCTGTTTTTCAAAGTGCAGCAGTCTTCGTCCATCCGTGTATTGGTCAGCTGACCGCATCTACATTGGCAAATGATGTGGCTTCACAAAGGCATGACACTGGGTTAAAAAATAAACATATTGTAATAATATTACAATGATCTCCAGGTGAACGTCGTGCCAACTCCTCTTTGCCAGAAAATCACAATGAAATGTTCAACTTTCTCTGAGAGATGCTGCAATCTAGGTTAACCAATTTCTGTCTCCATTCTTTATCCGGCTTGGGATTATTCCTCGTTTATGAATATGGTTAGCCTAATACACAGGCGGACAGAATAGCATGCTTCCACTCAGCCTTGTGTTCTCTCTCGCTTTATTAATTGTGGAAATAGCACAACAAAGGAATCTCTTAAACCTATTAACCACGTGAATGCAACGCTGCTCAATAAATCAGCTACACACGCCATCGAAATAGAAATGTTATATGCATAATGTATGTGGTTGTTTTCTTGGGAAACATCTGTTCCCCTCAAAGCCTAAAGCTCTCAAACTTCCCCTCCTCATAAAACGTCATTTTCCTTTAACCATATCCTATAAAAAGATTTGTTTTTACAACTAAACAGAAGTCGTCTGAACCACAATATTCATTTAGATTGTTCCTTGTAAATAAAAGTCTCTGTTACACAAAGCGTCAGAAGATAATTTGACACACACACACACACACACACACACACACACACACACACACACACACACACACACACACACACACACACACACACCACACACACACACACACACACACACACACACACACACACACACACTTTGTCTTTCCAAAAATAAAAAGTCATTCTGAACTTTTTAAAAAGGGCCTTTATAGATCAGACGCTGTTCCTTGCCTGAAGCAAACCTTCTCAGACTTCTGCTACCGTCATTACCTCTTCCCAGAAGTGAACGCGAAATGACACCCTTAACTTTTACCACACCACGCAAATTAGCTTCTGCATAATTGAATCCTCAGCACCTGGAGATTAGCTCAATAATTCAAAAGACGGATGTTTCATCAAATAATCAAATATGTGTAAGGAAAAAGCATAAATAAATCATCAGAAAAATACGTCTGTGTCCATCTGTTCTGAGATGGAGGATCTACTAAACAAAAAGTACTGTGACTACATGAGCATCTGACATCATTTCATTGGCATTCATCACTAGAGACATGGTTTAGGCAGCGTAAATAACACTTTCTTTTTGAGCTGCTCCCATTCTTCTCAGCTGCTGGACGCACCTCATCCCGTCAGCCAACATGACAAACTCAAATTCACTTTGCACGATCTACTAGGACCTCAATTCTGCTGCATGAAAAGCTCCAAGCTCGCTTGCCTGGGCGGCACAAAGGCTATTTTGAAACTTAAAGATTAGTCAATTGTATTGACTGTTTTGCTAAGGTTTCCATTTATGTGACTGAACACACAAATGGACATAGTGGAGCCTCATTTTTAGCTGCATTTTGGATCTGATGTAAAACAATTTATACATATACACACACATAAATATAGATACAGTACATATAAATATGATTTCATAGATTTACATATGTACAGTATATTTATGCAGACTCTTCAAAGAATGAAACTTTGTGAGGGATTCAGTGAAAAAGAAGATCTGTCGGTGTCAGCTGCAGGCGAACCAGCAGACTGCAGTCGAGTCAAAGTAAGAGAGCTAAACAAACTCACATGCCTCTACTTCAACACACCGCCCTGAGCCCAGGAGCCTTCGCAGTCACATGCTCTATGAAAGGCTGAGAACATGTGTGAGACCTTAACCTTGGCAAATAACCACAAACTTGCTGGGTCTTGACTGAGTCATCATAACTCAAGTATATACTTTTAATTACAAACATATTTTTTATTTCTTTGTATAAACATGTTGCGATTTTTTCTAGATTTGTACTGTTTTGTTTCAAGGGAAGACAATCACAGTTTCATTGTGCCCATGAATAATGGGAAATCAAATAAAGATGTTGCATTATTCAACTATATAACTAGAGTTATGTGTTTATAATATATGTGGACGTCAGAGACCTGAAAAAGAAGAAAACTCTTCTCTTTGGAATTATGAGATACTTTAACCACTTCTGGGCCTGATACAGATGTCTGCATGTGAGTGTCTACAAACACAATTTGGGGCCTACTGTGAGTGGTACTGATGAGTAACATGAAAGAACACACCAGCTGATATATCATCTTGAAACCTGCCTGAAACTATCTCAACTCCATTCCTACATGACAAGTTGTTCGTCCTTTATCTAAAAAGCATCACCAGCAAATGGAAGACCGACTTGGCCCAGACATTGGCTCAGCTCCACCAGAGATTACTCAAAGTCGATGGACATTGCGTGTTAGTATGCTTTACACATGACAAAAGGAAGAAAGAATATTCTTGGACATATCCAGCCAGTTGGAAAAAGAAACACAGACATGTTACAAAGCACTGACGTACAGACATCAAGTGTGGTGAAATAACATCTTTGCTAACATGCAGGAACTGGGACACACAGACTGTGACAATCAGCAAGTATCAGTTTCCCACTAGTGGTCTTTTTTTCCTCCTCATGTGCACGTCAATGCCGAACTGTGGGTCAAATGCAACAACACATTTAGACACATTGTTTCTCGTCCAAAACGACATTATACGTACAGAATGTTCTCTACCTGCCCCCCCCCCCCCAAAAAAAAAACAGCCAGCCCGAGGGAAGAAGCTAGCTAACATGGAAACCTGTTCCCTGGTTGTTCAGCAATAACTCATTAAAATTATTCACTTGCTGTTATGTTCCATTTGCTGCAGCAGGGATGGTGACACCTCTGGGATCGATGGCAAAATGCCAACCAAGTTAGCGTACACGCTGTGTTAGCTGACAATGCTAAAAGAATGCATGAACTCGTTGAGACAGAAGTGTGAAAATACTCGTCGCTAGCAGGTGCGTGGGTAGAACTGTCAGGAAGCAACTGAAGCGACGGCTGAAGTGAAGCTAGCATGGCTGCTAGCAAGTTGGAGGCCTGTTCTTACTCCCGAAACACATGAACAACGAGACGTAACACGCCTTCACGGCACAAACAGCCAAAGCGCTTAGCAGCAGTATGGAATTACAGGCACAGAAATGTGTCACTTACCTGTTCCGGTCCATGAAGGAGACCTCATTCTGCTGTTTCAGACTGTTGGTGATTTGTAAACAGTCGCGGGTCAGGCGGATGTACGGAAGACCAGCTGACTGGTCATGTGACCTGGGTGCTGATGACGCAGCAGTCTGCAGGTAAACTGTCCTGTGATTCTTCACCTCGAGGGCGTTTACTGTGTTGAACGTACAGTGGAACCTTTCGTCCAATTCTGTGGTCGATTTGTTCTTTTTGTTTAATATCATCCACCGTTACAGACAGAGACACTGTATAAACATACTAGTATGAGCGCTATTACAACAACTGCTATTACTAGCACTACTACTAATATCTCCATTCACAATAAATAATAACATAAACTCTAAATAATACCAAATCATTCTTATTACTCACAAACAGCAGGTTGTGGAAGGTCAAGTTGCATTATGGGAAATGTATGATGTTAGAGTTTGAGTGAAAGCGAAATATCTGTTTTGCATTAAATCTTTAAGATTTGCTATTTTCCAACTAAATCACACACACAGTCATTCTTATGCTTGTCCAGTTAAATATGAGTTTCATAGCAGAATAAAATCAATATGAACAGTGTGAATGTTATGAATGTTTATACACACACACACACATACATACATATATACTGTATATATGGAGAGAGAGAAAGAGAGCGAGAGAGAGAGAGCTAAGTGAAGGATGCTGCTAATGCTGCACACCACAACACCAATCAGAATAATAATAACATCAGGAAAACCCACAACATGAATTGGGACAGTTTTTATGGAGACTTCATTACAGCGATTTCTGAGGTTAGATAATCAGGTTTGTGTGTAGAGGTCTTGTAACAAACGCTTTCGTCACACAGTGCTTCCAGCGACCAACAAAGAGCACAAAGCCGACCAAAGCAAAGTAGCATTATGACCATGATGAGGAAGAACAGCACTCTGTGGCAACGTGAAACAGCATTAATGAATCAAATTTGTGCAGTAGGAAAAGATTGTGTGTGTGTGTGTGTGTGTGTGTATGTGTGTGTGTGTGTGTGTGTGAATGAGATGGTAGGGGTTAAACCAAAGCAGCCAGAACCATTAACATCATCATCTCTATCACAGGCATTATCGTCGTTATTATAGCTAATATCACTGATGATGAGGATTTTTCACTGCCTCTTTGTTGGCCCTGATGAAGGCGTCGTCATGGAAACAGATGAAACAAAGTGCATAGCTTTACTGAATTACCCTATAAAGCTATCTTGGCCAAATGGGGTTTCGATGATGCACCACGGGAATAGAGCACTGGCGGGGGTCATGGCAGTAAGGGGGAGACACGAACACTAATAAATGCCACACATAAATAAAATACAAAGGGATAGAAAACAGTGGTACCGAGGGGTGAGCTGAGGAGCACAGAACATTGTCTGTGAGCTGGAGACAGTAGCACTAATTCAACAGCATGGACAGAAGAGGAAAGAAGAGATAACAGTACAATAACAACAATACAGACACAATTCAAACACTGATTTAATGAGTTGTTTTTACAACAGGCTTTCTTTTTGGCCCTTACTATTTTAGCAGGAGGAGCTGCATTTCTGTAAATTTTGAATACTGAATGTGCTGAGTAATTTCATGGTGCAAATGGTCAGTTGCTGTTTTACTGCTCAAAACAAGGGGCTGAATTTTCATTTGAAGAAAAGAGGTGGTCAGAATGCTTCATGAGTATAAAACCACCCAACAGGTGATTCTGACTTGGTATTCTGAGGCTGGAAGAGAAGGTCAACCTTAATTAATTTCCATTTGACTGTTTTTTTTAAATGAAAATTAAAGGGTTCTTTGAAGATTTTTGTCACCTATAACGTTTATCATGTCAAACTCATTTCAGTTGAATACACGTTATTCTAATTCAACCAAACTGCACTGGCTGGGGAACATAAGCATTTTCCAGTAGATGATTAGACGGCTACAACAGGCCAAAGTAAAAGTTATGTTTGAGTTTCTCATATTTTGTTTTTCCATTTCCACAAATATAGCTCCAGAAGAACCTTCTGATAGCATGATCACACAAACAATACACAACAACAACAACAAAAAAGGAAAAAGTCCATTTCTTCAACCCTTCTCTTGAGGGATGATTAGGTCTACAGATAACACCTCTAGCTTAATGTGTTTCACATTTGTGCCATAAATATACTAAACAGGGACCAGACAGGAATACTTATAGCACATTTTCATGCAACAACAGAAATACTGTATGTAAACTATACGCTGAGGAAGAAAAGCCATATCAACAGATTGGCGTCAACAAAGTGTATTTTTGCTAGTTTTAGATCATCTGATGCTGATCATTTTGGTTATTGAGTTGTCGTTTGAGCGAGTGATTTATTAAACCTATCTCTGGCTTTTTCTCAGACGCATTACATTTAATACATAGGCAAAACAGTATATCTAACAGACACACACATGCCAGAAATTGAAGTGAGATTCTTGAAAAAGGAACACTTTTAAAATAAGTAAGAAAAGAATGATGTTTCATATAAAAATAGAGACACGCGGTGCCACTTTCTACAAGGCATTTCTGGCATGAATAGTTCTTCAAATTTAAATGAGTCAGCCAAATACTGGTATTAAACATTGATATGTTGAACTGAACTGAGACTCTTTGCACAGTAGCTTTACTGAAATCACAGTAGATCTGTACAAAACGCTGCATGTGAGCTTACCTCATCTTTATTTCTGTGTGAAAGTCCATGAGAAATCAAATTGCAGAGCAGTTTTTGAAGTTAAACGTAGGTTTTGAATGCCAGCGTCCCTGTGTGGTGTGTGTATACTCATCAAAGTGCTCATTCCCACCTTCGCAGTCTGTAACAGTGTTTGAGTTGCACGTGGATCAAAGATGTACACCTTCAGGTGCTCTGAGGAACATATGGCTCATTCAACCTCTGCTGAATTCATTTGGGTTCCGTATGAGTCCTGTGTTCTTCCTTCATCAGCTGGACAGTCTGAGTGCCACATCCAACCCTATCAAAGTATTTATCTTGCTCTCATCATTTGTCCCTGATTGCTTCCCTCCTCCACCTTTTGTTCTGTTCCAATTTTGTCAACAACCCCCTGCTCCTGTTTGTCAGTTCTTCCGCCTGGGGACTCGTCTGTGCAGCCATGCTGGTTGTCTTGTCTGTGTCTTTGGCTCAGACGGTGGCGTTGAGTCTGGTCATGGCCTCTGTGGTCTTGGCTGTTGAAGAAGCTGCGGATGGTGAGCTTGGGCAGGCCCAGCTGAGCTGACAGGGTGTGGACTGCCTCCTCATCCGGGTTGAGGCCAACATCCTGGATGAAGCTCTGCAAGATTCTCAGAGCTTCGTGGGACACTTTTAACCCCACACCTTGGCTTTGACCTTTGACCTCATTAAATGCCTCTGCACAAACACTAAGTCTACCACAGTCTTCATCCTTCACACTGGTCCATTTTGTGAAGAGTGTCTCCTTAGAATTCCCCTCTTCGCCTTCGCCAAAGCTTCCATATTTGCCTTCCAAATCCACATTTCCACCACTCACCAGCTCACCAATACCTTCAGTATTCTTGCACCTTTTCCTCCCCAAACCCCCCCAGTCCCCACACAAACCTTCCCGCTCTCCTTTCCCCTCCACAACCGAGTCTGTACTGTCTTTTCTCTCAGCATCACAGTTGCCCCTGCCCTGAAAATGTGTTCTCAAGTGTAACCAGTTGTTCCCAGCTTCTGACTCAGCTGGTGATGCTGTGCATGGTTGCTGTGGCGACAAATGAGGTCCTGCTTCTGGATGCAAGGGTTGATGAGGCTGAAGATGGTGTTGCTGTGGCAGTGAAGAGCTGCGTTGGTACTGAGGAGAGAAATTTGAATTAATCTGATGAATGAGGACCTATAACCATAATGACACTTTTACAGCGTGTCATTTAATGGTGAAACAATGTGATGCTAGTATCAAATTAATTGTCATTTTTGACATCTTATGTCAGGAGCAGACAAAGAGGCAGTGCCAACTGGGACATGAGTGTTATGGAACTGTGAGCTCCTGGTTCCATAGAAAATATATTATTATAATTCCTGCATGTGTTGTAGCCTTACCAATGCATTTTCATTGCTGAGCAGTGGACGTCTATCAGTGCAGTGCTGTGCAGGCACGCTAACGCTTTCTTGCTCATAAATGGCATCGCGTTCAGCCTGGGACAAGCTGAGGAACCGCCGGATCATGCACAGGTTATCCCATAGGGTTCGGTTGTCTGGGCTGGGCTCTTCCTTCCATCGAAGCAGCTCACACAGCCAGCCCTGCAAGAGGAACCCGCACAGAACGTGATACGTCCATTTGACAGTACACGTCACTCAACATAAGCCAAAATATCAGGAACGCTTTTACAGTAAGAACGAATGCTATCAGATCTGTAGTTGGTGGTTAGAGAGTGTGGTAAATATATACAATAGTCATTCTAATCTGTAAATTGGTCCTTTGATTATTGGATATTTCAACAATATTTCTCTTGCGCAAAAGCTTCACAAAGTACAACAACCTGTTCTAAATCACGAACAGCTGTTTGCTTTTGGACAAGCAACAGACTGAATGAACTGCTGAACAGAGGTCAGTCAATCAACTGAACGTTCAACGTGCTCCGTAT
The DNA here is from genome assembly GCF_965212315.1 of Lampetra planeri. Lineage (NCBI taxonomy): Eukaryota > Metazoa > Chordata > Hyperoartia > Petromyzontiformes > Petromyzontidae > Lampetra > Lampetra planeri. The sequence continues at coordinate 9,143 of NW_027615492.1, read as the reverse complement.
GGATTCACGTGTCTTTGAATGCTGTTGCAACCCCTTAGAAAAAGTGAACAAATTACCACGTCAGTGACCACTAATCCGCAAAGTGAAATAAAGAATTTGGATCATCAGTGTAATTCACGTAGCTTCATCACATCATCTACACAGCTCAGATTATCTGTATTGTCTGTTCGGGTTCCTATGGGAATTAGCAGTTGAAATTTGAATGTATTTGCCTGAACCAATTTTATTCAGAATCTTCACATGAGGGAAGAAAGTTCAGTCAGGGGATGCAGATTGAGGAACGCAAAGGGAATCTAGTTACAGATTCATGAACTGGAGCATGCGTCTGCAAGCATGCCGAAAGGCACACACACACACACACACACACACACCTGGCTGTGGCCCAACACGAGCACACAATACCATCCAGATGCACAGTGTAGATAGAACAGAGGGATCCAACATGGATCTGCCTGCCAACATGTTTAATACAGAGAGAGTGAAAAACTGAGTGGAGCAAGAAACTGAAGAAGGTAATGAAGGAATGAAAGCCAGAGAACTAGACATCAACAGTCAAAACCAGTGGACAATAGTCCAGAAGAAAGAAAGAAAAGATGAAAGAAAGAAAGAAAAAGAAAGAAAGAATGAAAAAAAAGAAGTGCATGAGTGAAAAGGGAAATTATCCTCCAAACAAAAAAAACATAACAAGCTTATGGAGCTTGGACCCTCATTAAAAATAAGAACAATGAACACTAACATCACGCTTGTGTGTGTATTAGTGCATTTGTTTGTCTCTGTGGTTGTCACATGTCATTGCGTGAACATGCAGGTGCTGATGTGCACAAACAAGTTTTGATATGTGATTTTGCATGATAACTATAAAAGTGATTATTCTTAATGTCAGCCTGATGCATGAATGACTGTTGGAATGTTCTCTGCAGGGGGACAGCTGCTGGTTGATGACCTGGGCTTTCCTCCACACACACACACACACACACACACCAGCCTTTACTGAGCGGACAGACACTAAATATAAATGACCAAGACGGATGATGTTTAAAATTATCAGCTAATAAATATACCTGACTCTTGGAGGCAGCCACCTTCGCAAACAAAGCCTGGGACACCTTGGCTCGCCTCATTTCATGTTGGATCTCCTCGTAGATTAAAGAGCTGACATTGAGAACACAGCTGTCTGTCCTCAGGCCTCTGTCGGCTGTAACCGGTGACAGTCGTGCCTGGAGAGAGCGAAAACAAAAGACAGACGAGGTGACTGGGTTTGGATATGAGCTACTAACCAACTATGTTTCCATTGCACATCTCTGACCTGTGTGGATCTTGGTGGTGTGCTGTTGCAGCTGGGTGTGAATCCAATCAGGCTTCTGTCTTTTTCCTCCTGGTAGATGCGCTCCCTCTCAGCCTCAGGGAGCTGCAGGAAGCTGTACATGGCCCGCAGGTTGACCAGCAGGGACTGGGAGGCGTTTTTAGGGTCCTCCTCCTTACGCAGAATCTCTGAGAGCAGCCCTGGTACACACACATACACAGATTGGTATCATTGTACATATGTTCAGGTGCTTAAGTTGAAACTGACTGCTAATGTAAAAATATTTCATGTGTAACTTATCTTAGTTCCAGAGAACTATTTTACAAAGCAGAATATACTGAGAGTTTGCCGACATCCCCATGTTCCCAGTTGCTTTGCTCCACATTTGTAAATGTAACAGGGATACCGAAAATGTTGAACTATTCCTTTACATGTGGACATCAGTTGTAGTAGTTTTGGAAAAGTAGCATTATAGCATTCATGTCAACCTGATATGCTCTGAAATAAAGTCTTGACTGTTAGAACCCCACACAGGAGGTGAACAATTCCACGTTTGTTAAAGTTTTCAAACGCTCCTTGTATGTCGGATTCAAAGTTCTTGCAGTTGAGTGTTTCCCAGCTGGTTCAGAGCCAGTGTCAATGTTCATCTTCAGAATATATTGTTCCTTATAGGAAAGTCTTTAAACATCCAAATGCAAATTCTTAGTCTTCTTCCCTGAAAGGGAATCAGATTTCATCCTGGCGCATGACAGGAAACAGTCTTCTATTCAAATCTCAGATCATCTTCCGATCCACCCAGCAAACCCTGCCTCCCTAACAAAGCCGAGGCTCAACGTGTAGCACCAAATGACGTTCTTCTCACTTTTTTGATGGTGTCCTGGCATCATGCCCAACTTGTACGGCTGGCACCGGAGCACCTTGGACTTAGCAATGGGGGAAATGTGGGTACTGATAATAACTATCCCTGCCTATTGAGATGAAAATGATAATGAAGGTAATAATAATAACAATAAGGAGCTTTGTCTGTCCTTCGTGCCCAATATGTGTAGTTGTGGTGGTGAATGCAAGATAATAGGCACGGATAATGTAACATTTTAGTATTCGATGTGATGGTTAGAGGGAGATTTGGATATCAAAACCAGGGAGACAGATGGAAAGACAAGGGGAAAAATGAGAAAAGATAGATAGAAAGTGATTAAATCAGTGGAAAGGCTTCCAGAGGTACCAAAATGGAGGGGCAGGGAAAGAGGGGAAGAGAGGGAGACAGCATTTCTCCAAGGGGGTGTGATTAGTTGGCCCAGCAGCTGCTTCAGTGTTGGCACCGGTTTTGTGCTGCAGAGAGCTGGCACACACACACACACACACACACACACCAAACACACATGCTAATGGGGGAAGGGGCATTGCGGCAAAGGCCATGCCCATGTGCCAACCATTAAACACATGCACATTTTTACCTACTACAGCAATCCTTCAAAGCGCTTACAAACAATAGTCACAAGTTGTAATTTTAACGTCTGTTTCTTAAAGAACTTGGGCTATAAATGTCATGTAACTCTCTGTCCTTCCGCACCTGGGTCCTGTTGAAAGCAACTCGGGCAAAGACGGCTTGGGAAATGCCTGCTCGCTTCAGTTCCTCACGGACACACTGGTAGATGTCACTTGGCACATCAGCCGGTCCCATACTGGACCCAGCCAATGGCTGGTTTTGCGGCCCTGCTGCAGGTCCTCCTCCTGGAGCACACTGGACCTGCTGTGGGCCTTGGGAGTCAGAGGTTTTTGAAAAGACCTTGGCAGGAGGCCTCCCCACAGGTGGGTGGTTGAGATACTGCTGTGGGGGTGATGAGAGGCCCTGGCCAGCTAGCATCAGGCTAACAGCATACTGTTGGTTGAGAATCTGGGTCATTACTAACTCCTGAGGCCTACTGAGAGGTTGAGTTACCAACTCAGAGGGATGAAGATTGAGAGGGGAACGACCACAAATGTTGGCCAGTCCTCCGTAAAGAAAACTGGAGTTCCGATCAGCTGGGCTGCTTGTGATGAGCTGCTGAGTGAGGGTGATGTGCGTCGACTGATCAGAGATGCTGTCGGGATCTGGTGCCAGAAAAGGAAAGAGACACATTCAGATCAAATCAATCTGTCAGTCAAAAAAGATGTATTTTCCCTAAAAGCAATTTTGGGGAGATTGGGTTTCATGGACATTGGACTTGGACTTGGTCATCTGGTTAGCGTCATCATGCAACTTCATATTATTGGTCCATTTGTGATCTTTGTTTAACGTTGTAATTTGTTTCTTCTGTTAAATGAAGGGAAATTCTCACACATGATGTGAGATAACAACGGTATAAAACAAGGTTTAAATAACTCTCACAACATTACAAAATAAAAGCTTTGGCAGGTTTTGCAGAAGTCTGACAAATATGCTGAAGCAGACAAGGACAGATATTTTCCACCTGCATAACATTGCAAAGTCTATCACTTCCTGTCTCAAAAGGACTGCAGACATACTGTAAGACGTCAGGTGTACTCAATATTTGCTATATTTACAATTGCTCACCTGTGCATTTCGACCTCTTGAAGTGCTTGTACCATCGACCAAACTCCTGACACTTGGCAGCTGAGACGTTTGCATAGTAAGTGCAGTTTAACAATAGATGATATCATACTCTGAAAGAGCAGAGCAGGAAAGACAACAGACATTTTCAGAGCTCCCGCTAAGTGTCTCAGCTGTTCATACATCTGATATTAATGAACTCAGCAGATTTGTTTTATTGAGATGTACATTATTAAAAAGACCCCCAGGTAAATAGGATAATCAAGACTGATGAGTGTCTCAGTGTGTGAGCCGTGGGTTCTTATAGCAGATATAAACAGTAGAGGTCATCAGAGACTATGGCCGTGTCTTACTTTTCAACACACACACACACACACACACACACACACACACACACACACACACACACACACACACACACACACACATAGGTTTCCACCCTGAAGACTGTCCTGTGCAATCTTTACATCTGATTACAACATTCATCTTCTCATATTTATTTTAATCTGCTTCTTGCAAACAAGATAGGGGGTGAAGGGAATGACGGGAGATTGAGAGAGAGAGAGAGAGAGAGAGAGATGGAGTGATGCTGGGTGGAAGATGGGGGAGGGAGGAATTGCTTATATCAGATCTTAACACTGCACAAGAGATAGAAGAGCAATTTCTTTTTATCAAGCTGTCGATGTCCTGGGCACCCGCAGGCGCAATAACAGATAGACTAAGCTGATAATTATGAATATTCATAAGAGCCCTTTACCAAATACTACATTTATTATTACATTATTTATGTAGTTTTGTCTGTATTTGCCGAGGCTGCCCCCCCCCAACATCCCCAGCATATAAAGTAAGGACAGGTTATGACTAAAAGTGTTGGAGGTCAAATGACGCTATTTAGTAGACATAGCAATTACATACCCATTAAAGAATAAAATCACATGACATCAGTGTAGTAGAAAATGTTTGCAAAGATCAGGTCTGGATCACCAATTTTATAAACACAAAAACTCCCCCTTACCACAAAAAGAGGGCTCATTTGAGCCTAAGCCATTCTTTCCCTGACAGCTTTTTCCCGAGTGTTTCAGTGCCTTCAGCATGAACGTGAGACATCGTCATTTATCAGAAGAGACACATGCTGGTGTGATGCACACAAGAAATGTAGATGTGTTTAAAAACAGGAATGAATGAAATTTACTGTGATGGACAGAGAGATGGCTGAGGTTGAAGGACAGAAAGGTGACAGGTAGATTGTCTGGCGGGATTGGCAAGAGATAAACATCTCTGGCTTCACCCCCACCGCCACTACCCACCCCACCATAGCCCTCACAGACACACACACACCTTATCCACCCCTGGTTGTGTCAGCCTGTTTGATCACACACTCTAATACCTTCAAAATACACTGAACACACTCTGACTCATACAAGGCATAGAGGGACTGTAAACCTGTCCCTCTTCTCTTCTCCTATGCATGCTCTTTGCCACTGGTGACACAATTACCTGGGACAGTGGGCATTCCTTGGCCAAGGAGCTCTGGTTCATGTCTCTGAGGAGTTCCTTCAGAGCGTTCCTCACTGTCGAGTGACTCCACTGCTCAGCTGGCAAGTCCTCCAATTTAGGACAGCTAGACGAAGAAAAACACTTGTCTTTTTCAGTCTAGGGAAGTGATGTTTTTATTAATTTTACTTGAGTCTTCCAGTCTATCAAATCAGCTACTAGAGCAACACGAACAAAACATCACTTAACACACACAAAGTGAATATCGACACCATGAAAAGATCTGCTCACCTCTGCAGCTGTATTTTAAGGGTGATAACATGATGAACATCCTGCAACATGTCAGCCACTGTGGCATCCGGAGCATCTGTTACACAAGACAGAGGCATCGGGTTCCACCTGCCCACCTGGATGAGACCTGATCACACACAAACTTACAGTTTAATGACACACTGTGGAAATAGTCAGAGGAAGGAGTGTGAAGCAAGCAGGGGACATTGGTTTACCGTGAAGTGAAGTGGGGATTGAACAGGGATGGACAATCATACAAAGGTTGTGCAAATACAAGAAAATTACTAAAGAATCATTTTATTGTACAGGATGTTTGGTTCCTTCCAGAGTTCAATGGTTTTGCCTTGAAGCTCTAAAAGTAGAATAGGAAGCAAAACAGCTTCCACGCTTCTCTCTTATGTTCTAGTCCAGGAGGTTGACAAGGATAGGACCAAACCGTTTGTTGGCTAACCGCTGCCTGGAACCATCTCGTTATGCCTAGACTGCAGTAAGCTTCTTCTCCGTCTGTTCACATTCATATCCCATTAGTGTGTGTTACTGAGTCGGCATCCTCTCCCTCCCGTAGTTTGTGTTCTCTCCTCCCTCCTTCTGAGCCTTTCTTTGGGTCTGTCTACATCAAGTCCAGAGCTTCAATAGTCACTAATTGCAAGCCGACTGCAGCCCCCTTCTGCTCAACACCCACGCCTACAATTATCTCACAATTCTTATTATTATGTTTAATAATTATTATGATTAGCATTCCTATTATTACCCACAGCGCTCTCTCTCTCTCTTTGTGTAGCAAACGGCCACATGCTCACTCTCTTGCCACAATGGCCAAATACTCCCTCATGGGGGAATTATGGGTCTTTGTAGATCTGCTCAGTGCCCACATGACATGTTCCTTATGGTTTGGATTATACAGTTATATGGACTTAGCATGTGCTCCAGTGTGTGTGTGTGTTGTACCTTTGGCCTGTGCGGCGGAGCTGTGGGAGTACCCCCAGTGTCAGCAGCGCCATCTCTATCAGCTGGTTGAACAGCAGATCTCTCTTGACCAACACAAACTCCGCATGTTCTTCCCTCCGCTCTCCCTCCACGGGGCTCTCTGTGTGCTCCACCACGCAGAATACTGGCAGCAAGCGTCCTGATGTGATGGATAGAAATTATTTCACGAACCATGAAAGTTGGAAATTCAGACTGAATGAGTTTGTTTAGAGTTAAAATGACAAATAAGCCTGAACAGTTAGACAGCAGTCAGTGTTAGTTCATCAATGCAGATGATGCACATTCTATTAAATTTGCAGAAAGGCAGGATCCTTGTAAACACATCAAATCCTACCCAGGACAAAGATTTACAATGGCAGACCCCTAGAGAGGTAAGAATTAAAGCAGCGTTATACTCAGAATAGTTCTCTCTTCATCTGCATCTCGTACCTTCACTGTGCCAGTGTTTGCTCTGTGGCTTCACTGTAGTGGCTTTCTGGACCAGATAAGGGTTTTTAGCTCCCGGACTACTTTGCCCGCTCCTGTCCTGGGCTGAGGATCCTGCTCCATTTAGTTCTAGACGAGCCATCTTGGCAGGAGGAGGCCGAGGCTTTGCAATGGGATCACTGCCCTCAGGTTTGTTGGCTCCAGCAGACAGAGGGTCCATCTGTGGTGTGGCACTGAAACACAAAGACACTTAAGTATGAATGAACTGTGTGTTTGGTAATCCAACCGTACTTCTTTTCATGTTCATACTCCATTTTAAACAAATTTAGCTCTTATATAGGAACCGTCGTAGCAGTACTGGACATTGCATTTATCACCAAAATACCTGGGTCCTGAAAGAAAGATCAGCATTTCTCAAGCTTCAGTCAGTGTCACTTAAGAACACACACACACCACACACACACACACACACACACACACACACACACACACACACACACACACACACACACACACACACACAGACCTGAAGATGTCCGGATCAAAAAACAGGAGATGACCTTCAGACAGATGCAGCAACTAGGTTCAGATCCAAGTCCAGTGAACACCACAGCACCGTGTCCCATCATACACCTGCTCCCATTTCCACGCGCGTCAGTCCATCAGTTCAGCATCATCACCACGGACTCGTCCCCCCGTCCGATGGAGCTGAAGTTAGACCGGGACAAAACCAACCTGTTTCAGACGGCACACGGTGCCTGGGACCGGCCATCACACACCAACACTCCTCTCCGGCAGACACCAGCCGTGTCCGTGAGGTTCCTTCACCATCGACATGTCCTCAGTCCACTGTCCTCCACAGAGGGGTTTCTGCTCCATGAATTGGGGTTTATCCCAAGTTTAACGCGCCATCCGGTCCCGAGCGGCTGCGCCCGGTATACAACGCACGGTCCGTTTCCTGTCAGCTGCAACACCAAGTCCGCGTTGGTTCCAGCCTGACGGAGTCTGTGTGTGCGGGGGGGGTGGGGGTGAGAGACGGGAGAGATTCTCCTCACACACACACACACACACACACACACACACACACACACACACGCAAGCACGCATGCACACGGGGACGCAGCTGCATCAGCATATGGTGTAATAATGGATGCACGAGCGCGCTGCGTAACGCTATTAAATGTGACAATTGCGCATAAATCTATTTATTATTTCCTGTCGCATGCGCTTATCTTTTATCTTCGTGGTATTTAAGTTCTCCATGGTAACGAGCAAAGTGGAGCAGGACGAGATGGAAGCGCAGGATGCATCTTCTAACTTTCAGATTCGTTTTTCTTTTCGTCCACCTTATTCTCTCCAAAGTGATGAGTGTTGTTAGGTATGTGTTGCAATGTGTTGGATATACTTTTCTTGGGTTGACAATCGTTTTTCTAATATAGTTCAGCTGAGGTGATGCTGCACTATACTGTTATATATAGAACAAACACTGCAATGCTATTCTACAGATGCTTAGAATTACAAAGGACTATATCACAGTTACACAAGACAGCACTACTCCTAGAATGCACTACCGCCTGAACAGACTGTGAGATAAAGACAAAAGTCATATTTATAAACTGATATATATTTCCTCAAACTAGAAGCTCTACAATCACCCAAACCAAAAAGAATTTGGCACATGTAAATTATTCAGTGTCCATGAACAACAGCTTGTCTTGTGTTTGCCTTATAGACGTCTAACATGCAACCATCCAATGAAGACACACACACACACACACACACAGTACCTCTGGAGATGTAATCCCCTCACTGAAGCCCAAAGGTTCTGTCAAGCTCTGTGATCAGAAGGGGAAAGAGAGGTAAACATACAGCTCAAAGAGAAGAGAGGGAGGAAGAGAGAGAGATTTCATTCTGACCAGATGAGAGTCAAAGACTTACTTGCTGATATGACACAGGTCTGCTGTGTTTTATGTAAGGTGGTTGGATCTAGTGAAGTGTGTGTGTGTGTGTGCGTGCGTGTGTGTTCAAATACTTTGGTCTAATTAAACAAAGTGAATTAGCTATCTCTCCAGCCAGAACGAGTCACGG
>NW_027615491.1:20000-41503 GCF_965212315.1 Lampetra planeri | reverse complement strand
TGTGTGTGTGTCTCTGTGTGTCTCTATGTGTGTGTGTCTCTCCGTGTGTGTCTGTGTGTGTGTCTGTGTGTCTCTATGTGTGTGTCTCTCTCCGTGTGTGTGTGTCTGTGTGTGTCCGTGTGTGTGTGTGTCTCTGTGGGTCTCTATGTGTGTGTGTGTCTCTCTTTCCGTGTGTGTCGTGTCTGTATGTCTATGTGTGTGTGTCTGTGTGTCTCTGTGTGTCTCTCTCTCCGTGTGTGTGTGTCTGTGTGTGTGTCTCTGTGTGTGTGTGTGTGTCTGTGTGTGTGTGTCTGTGTGTCTGTGTGTGTGTGTCTGTGTGTCTGTGTTTGTGTGTGTCTGTGTGTGTGTGTCTGTGTGTGTGTGTGTCTGTGTGTGTGTGTCTGTGTGTGTGTGTCTGTGTGTGTGTGTCTGTGTGTGTGTGTGTCTGTGTGTGTGTCTGTGTGTGTCTGTGTGTATGTGTCTGTGTGTGTGTATGTGTCTGTGTGTGTCTGTGTGTGTGTGTCTGTGTGTGTGTGTATCTGTGTGTGTCTGTGTGTGTCTGTGTATGTGTGTATCTGTGTGTGTCTGTGTGTGTGTGTGTCTGTGTGTGTGTATGTGTCTGTCTGTGTGTGTGTGTGTCTGTGTGTGTGTGTCTGCGTGTCCTGTGTGTGTGTGTGTGTCTGTGTGTGTATGTGTGTGTGTCTGTGTGTGTGTGTGTGTGTGTCTGTGTGTGTGTGTGTGTCTGTGTGTGTGTCTGTGTGTGTCCGTGTGTGTGTGTGTCTCTGTGGGTCTCTATGTGTGTGTGTGTCTCTCTTTCCGTGTGTGTGTGTCTGTATGTCTATGTGTGTGTGTCTGTGTGTCTCTGTGTGTCTCTCTCTCCGTGTGTGTGTGTCTGTGTGTGTGTCTCTGTGTGTGTGTGTGTCTGTGTGTGTGTGTGTGTCTGTGTCTGTGTGTGTCTGTGTGTGTGTCTGTGTGTGTGTGTGTGTCTGTGTGTGTGTCTGTGGTGTGTCTGTGTATGTGTGTATCTGTGTGTGTCTGTGTGTATGTGTCTGTGTGTGTGTATGTGTCTGTGTGTGTCTGTGTGTGTGTATGTGTCTGTGTGTGTCTGTGTGTGTGTGTCTGTGTGTGTGTGTATCTGTGTGTGTCTGTGTGTGTCTGTGTATGTGTGTATCTGTGTGTGTCTGTGTGTGTGTGTCTGTGTGTGTGTGTGTCTGTGTGTGTGTCTGTGTGTGTGTGTCTGTGTGTGTGTGTCTGTGTGTATGTGTCTGGGTGTGTGTGGTGTCTGTGTGTGTGTGTCTGTGTGTGTGTGTGTCTGTGTGTGTGTGTCTGTGTGTGTGTCTGTGTGTGTGTGTGTGTCTGTGTGTGTGTGTCTGTGTGTGTGTGTGTGTCTGTGTGTGTGTGTGTCTGTGTGTGTGTGTCTGTGTGTGTGTGTCTGTGTGTGTGTGTGTCTGTGTGTGTGTGTCTGTGTGTGTGTGTGTGTCTGTGTGTCTGTGTGTGTGTGTCTGTGTGTGTGTGTCTGTGTGTGTGTGTCTGTGTGTGTGTGTGTGTCTGTGTGTGTGTGTCTGTGTGTGTGTGTCTGTGTGTGTGTGTGTGTCTGTGTGTGTGTGTGTCTGTGTATGTGTGTATCTGTGTGTGTCTGTGTGTGTGTGTCTGTGTGTGTGTGTGTCTGTGTGTGTGTCTGTGTGTGTGTGTCTGTGTGTGTGTGTGTGTCTGTGTGTATGTGTCTGTGTGTGTGTGTCTGTGTGTGTGTGTCTGTGTGTGTGTGTGTCTGTGTGTGTGTGTGTGTCTGTGTGTGTGTCTGTGTGTGTGTGTGTGTCTGTGTGTGTGTGTCTGTGTGTGTGTGTGTGTCTGTGTGTGTGTGTGTCTGTGTGTGTGTGTCTGTGTGTGTGTGTCTGTGTGTGTGTGTGTGTGTCTGTGTGTGTGTGTCTGTGTGTGTCTGTGTGTGTGTCTGTGTGTGTGTGTATCTGTGTGTGTCTGTGTGTGTCTGTGTATGTGTGTATCTGTGTGTGTCTGTGTGTGTGTGTCTGTGTGTGTGTATGTGTCTGTGTGTGTGTGTGTCTGTGTGTGTGTGTCTGCGTGTCTGTGTGTGTGTGTGTGTCTGTGTGTGTGTGTGTGTATGTGTGTGTGTGTGTGTGTGTCTGTGTGTGTGTCTGTGTGTGTCCGTGTGTGTGTGTGGTCTCTGTGGGTCTCTATGTGTGTGTGTGTCTCTCTTTCCGTGTGTGTGTGTCTGTATGTCTATGTGTGTGTGTCTGTGTGTCTCTGTGTGTCTCTCTCTCCGTGTGTGTGTGTGTCTGTGTGTGTGTCTCTGTGTGTGTGTGTGTCTGTGTGTGTGTGTGTGTCTGTGTCTGTGTGTGTCTGTGTGTGTGTCTGTGGTGTGTGTGTGTCTGTGTGTGTGTCTGTGTGTGTCTGTGTATGTGTGTATCTGTGTGTGTCTGTGTGTATGTGTCTGTGTGTGTGTATGTGTCTGTGTGTGTCTGTGTGTGTGTATGTGTCTGTGTGTGTCTGTGTGTGTGTGTCTGTGTGTGTGTGTATCTGTGTGTGTCTGTGTGTGTCTGTGTATGTGTGTATCTGTGTGTGTCTGTGTGTGTGTGTCTGTGTGTGTGTGTGTCTGTGTGTGTGTCTGTGTGTGTGTGTCTGTGTGTGTGTGTGTGTGTCTGTGTGTATGTGTCTGTGTGTGTGTGTCTGTGTGTGTGTGTCTGTGTGTGTGTGTGTCCTGTGTGTGTGTGTGTGTCTGTGTGTGTGTCTGTGTGTGTGTGTGTGTGTCTGTGTGTGTGTGTCTGTGTGTGTGTGTGTGTGTGTGTGTCTGTGTGTGTGTGTGTGTCTGTGTGTGTGTGTGTCTGTGTGTGTGTGTGTCTGTGTGTGTGTGTGTGTCTGTGTGTGTGTGTCTGTGTGTGTGTGTGTGTGTGTGTGTCTGTGTGTGTGTGTGTGTCTGTGTGTGTGTGTCTGTGTGTGTGTGTCTGTGTGTGTGTGTGTCTGTGTGTGTGTGTCTGTGTGTGTGTGGTCTGTGTGTGTGTGTGTGTCTGTGTGTGTGTGTGTCTGTGTGTGTGTGTGTGTCTGTGTGTCTGTGTGTGTGTGTCTGTGTGTGTGTGTCTGTGTGTGTGTGTCTGTGCTGCTACTTGCTTCTACAATCAACAAACGCACTCGGCACCCCAAGAGCGCGCTAGAGGCTACGCTGAGTGGAATCTTTGGCTTTGTGAGGGCAAAGTGTTTGGGGGGGGGGGAGGTAATGGGTGATGTGGAGGTTGGGAGGAGAGGGGAGGGTGAGAGAGGGAGAGAGACAGAGGGGGGGGGGGGATGGGTGGGATGATGGTGGGGAGGGTATCGGGATGAGCCGTCGTCACCTGTGGAGTGAGCAGACCGCAATCGCAGAGCGAGTTCGGAGAAGAAGCGGGCGAGAGACACCGGGGGACACGAGGAGACACAAAGACACGAGGGAGACACAAGGACACGAGGGAGACACGGGGGGACACGGGGAGAGAGAGAGAGAGAGACACGGGAGAGAGACACCTGGAGACACCTGGAGACACGGGGAGACACAAAGACACGGGGGAGACGCGGGGGAGACGCGGGGGTGAGAGAGAGACACGGGGGAGAGACACCTGGAGACACCTGGGGACACGTGGAGACACGTGGAGACACAAAGACACGCGGGGGGAGACGCGGGGAGAGAGAGAGACACGGGGGGGGGAGACACACACAGACACGTGGGAGAGAACACCTGGAGACACCTGGAGACACCTGGAGACACCTGGAGACACGTGGAGACACGGGGGAGACACGGGTAGAGACAGACACCGGGGGGATACAGGGAGACACGTGGGGACAGGTAGACACTGGAAGACGCGGTGGAGAGGGGGGTGGCACTGGGAGACACCGAGACACGGGGGGAGACACAGGCAGAGACAGACACGTGCAGACACAGTGAGACACGTGGAGACACAGTGAGACACGGGGAGACACGGGGAGACACGGGGAGACACAGTGAGACACGTTGAGACACAGTGAGACACAGGGAGACAGGGGGAGACACTGGGAGACAGGGGAAGACACAGGGAGACACAGGGAGACTTGTGGAGACACGGGGGAGACACAGGGGGGACAAGTGGAGACACGTGGAGACACAGTGAGACACGGGGAGACACTGGGAGACAGGGGAAGACACAGGGAGACACAGGGAGACACGGGGGGGGGGGCACGGGCAGGTTTGTGGAGACACGGGGGAGACACGGGGGGACTCGTGGACACACAGGGAGACACGGGGAGACTTGTGTAGACACAGGGGAGACACAGGGGGACAAGGGGAGACACGTGGAGACACGGGGGGGGGGGGACACGGGGAGATTCGTGGGGACGCGGGGAGACACAGGGAGACACAGGGAGACACGTGGAGATACGAGGGAGACACGGGGAGACAGGGGAAGAGACGTGGAGACACGTGGAGACACAGCGAGACACGTGGAGATACGAGGGAGACACGTGGAGACACGAGGGAGACACGGGGTGACACAGGGAGACACGTGGAGAAACGAGGGAGACACGTGGAGACACGAAGAGACTTGTGGAGACACGGGGGAGACACAGCTAGACAGCGGGAGACGCGTGGAGAGATGGACAATCCCCTGGTGGTGATGCCACCCAGGCAGAAGTCGTTCCTTATTCAAGACATCCTGAACTCTCCCCAGGTCTCAATTTGCTTACTCCTCATACATCTCTCATGACCCCTCCCATCTCCCATCACTCCACTCACCTCCCCAGATCTCCCATCTCCCATCACTCCACTCACCACCCCAGGTCTCCCATCTCCCATCACTCCACTCACCACCCCAGGTCTCCCCCCCCCCCATCTCCCATCGCTCCACTCACCATCCCAGATCTCCCATCACTCCACTCACCTCCTAGGTCTCCTCCCCCCATCTCCCATCACTCCACTCACCACCCCAGATCTCCCATCACTCCACTCACCACCCCAGGTCTCCCATCTCTCATCACTCCACTCACCTCCTAGGTCTCCTCCCCCATCTCCCATCACTCCACTCACCACCCAGATCTCCCCTCACATCTCCCATCACTCCACTCACCACCCCAGATCTCCCATCTCTCATCACTCCACTCACCTCCTAGGTCTCCTCCCCCATCTCCCATCACTCCACTCACCACCCCAGATCTCCCATCTCTCATCACTCCACTCACATCCTAGGTCTCCTCCCCCATCTCCCATCACTCCACTCACCACCCCAGGTCTCCCATCTCCCATCTCCCATCACTCCACTCACCATCCCAGGTCTCCCATCTCTCATCACTCCACTCACCTCTTAGGTCTCCTCCCCCATCTCCCATCACTCCACTCACCACCCCAGATCTCCCATCTCCCATCACTCCACTCACCACCCCAGATCTCCCCACCCATCCCCCATCACTCCACTCACCACCCCAGGTCTCCCATCCCCCATCACTCCACTCACCTCCTAGGTCTCCTCTCCCATCTCCCATCACTCCACTCACCATCCCAGGTCTCCCATCTCTCATCACTCCACTCACCTCCTAGGTCTCCTCCCCCATCTCCCATCACTCCACTCACCACCCCAGGTCTCCCATCTCTCATCACTCCACTCACCTCCTAGGTCTCCTCCCCCATCTCCCATCACTCCACTCACCACCCCCAGATCTCCCATCTCCCATCACTCCACTCACCACCCCAGATCTCCCCTCCCATCCCCCATCACTCCACTCACCACCCCAGATCTCCCATCTCCCATCACTCCACTCACCTCCTAGGTCTCCTCCCCCATCTCCCATCACTCCACTCACCACCCCAGATCTCCCCTCCCATCCCCCATCACTCCACTCACCACCCCAGATCTCCCATCTCTCATCACTCCACTCACCTCCTAGGTCTCCTCCCCCATCTCCCATCACTCCACTCACCACCCCAGATCTCCCATCTCTCATCACTCCACTCACCTCCTAGGTCTCCTCCCCCATCTCCCATCACTCCACTCACCACCCCAGGTCTCCCATCTCTCATCACTCCACTCACCTCCTAGGTCTCCTCCCCCATCTCCCATCACTCCACTCACCACCCCAGATCTCCCATCTCCCATCACTCCACTCACCACCCCAGATCTCCCCTCCCATCCCCCATCACTCCACTCACCACCCCAGATCTCCCATCTCCCATCACTCCACTCACCTCCTAGGTCTCCTCCCCCATCTCCCATCACTCCACTCACCACCCCAGATCTCCCCTCCCATCCCCCATCACTCCACTCACCACCCCAGATCTCCCATCTCTCATCACTCCACTCACCTCCTAGGTCTCCTCCCCCATCTCCCATCACTCCACTCACCACCCCAGATCTCCCATCTCTCATCACTCCACTCACCTCCTAGGTCTACTCCTCCATCTCCCATCACTCCACTCACCACCCCAGATCTCCCATCTCTCATCACTCCACTCACCTCCTAGGTCTCCTCCCCCATCTCCCATCACTCCACTCACCACCCCAGATCTCCCCTCCCATCACTCCACTCACCACCCCAGATCTCCCCCCCATCTCCCATCACTCCACTCACCACTCAGATCTCCCCTCCGATCCCCCATCACTCCACTCACCACCCAGATCTCCCCTCCCATCCCCCATCACTCCACTCACCACGCAGATCTCCCATCCCCCATCACTCCACTCACCACCCAGGTCTCCCCTCCCATCCCCCATCAATCCACTCACCACCCAGATCTCCCCTCACATCCCCCATCACTCCACTCACCACCCCAGGTCTCCCATCTCTCATCACTCCACTCACCACCCCAGGTCTCCCCTCCCATCCCCCATCACTCCACTCACCACCCCAGGTCTCCCCTCCCATCCCCCATCACTCCACTCACCAACCCAGATCTACCATCTCCCATCACTCCACTCACCACCCCCAGGTCTCCCCTCCCATCCCCCATCACTCCACTCACCACCCCAGATCTCCCCTCCCATCTCCCATCACTCCACTCACCATCCCAGATCTCCCCTCCCATCCCCCATCACTCCACTCACCATCCCAGATCTCCCCTCCCATCCCCCATCACTCCACTCACCACCCCAGGTCTCCCCTCCCATCCCCCATCACTCCACTCACCATCCCAGATCTCCCATCCCCCATCACTCCACTCACCACCCCAGGTCTCCCCTCCCATCCCCCATCACTCCACTCACCACCCCAGGTCTCCCCTCCCATCCCCCATCACTCCACTCACCACCCCAGATCTCCCATCTCCCATCACTCCACTCACCAGCCCAGATCTCCCCTCCCATCCCCCATCACTCCACTCACGACCCCAAATCTCCCATCTCCCATCACTCCAATCACCATCCCAGATCTCCCATCCCATCCCCCATCACTCCACTCACCACCCCAGATCTCCCATCCCATCCCCCATCACTCCACTCACCACCCCAGATCTCCCCTCCCATCCCCCATCACTCCACTCACCACCCCAGGTCTCCCATCCCATCCCCCATCACTCCACTCACCACCCCAGATCTCCCCTCCCATCTCCCATCACTCCACTCACCACCCCAGGTCTCCCCTCCCATCCCCCATCACCCCACTCACCACCCCAGATCTCCCCTCCCATCTCCCATCACTCCACTCACCACCCCAGATCTCCCCTCCCATCTCCCATCACTCCACTCACCACCCCAGATCTCCCCACCCATCCCCCGTCACTCCACTCACCACCCCAGATCTCCCCTCCCATCTCCCATCACTCCACTCACCACCCCAGATCTCCCATCTCCCATCACTCCACTCACCACCCCAGATCTCCCATCCCCCATCACTCCACTCACCACCCCAGATCTCCCATCCCATCTCCCATCACTCCACTCACCACCCCAGGTCTCCCCTCCCATCTCCCATCACTCCACTCACCACCCCAGATCTCCCATCTCCCCCAATCACTCCACTCACCACCCCAGATCTCCCATCCCATCTCTCATCACTCCACTCACCACCCCAGATCTCCCATCCCCCATCACTCCACTCACTACCCCAGATCTCCCCTCCCATCTCCCATCACTCCACTCACCACCCCAGATCTCCCATCCCCCATAACTCCACTCACCACCCCAGATCTCCCCTCCCATCTCCCATCACTCCACTCACCACCCCAGATCTCCCATCTCCCATCACTCCACTCACCATCCCAGATCTCCCCTCCCATCTCCCATCACTCCACTCACCTTCCCAGATCTCCCATCTCCCATCACTCCACTCACCACCCCAGGTCTCCCCTCCCATCTCCCATCACTCCACTCACCATCCCAGATCTCCCATCTCCCATCACTCCACTCACCACCCCAGATCTCCCATCCCATCCCCCATCACTCCACTCACCACCCCAGGTCTCCCCTCTCATCTCCCATCACTCCACTAACCACCCCAGATCTCCCATCTCCCATCACTCCACTCACCACCCCAGGTCTCCCCTCCCATCTTCCATCACTCCACTCACCACCCCAGGTCTCCCCTCCCATCCCCCATCACTCCACTCACCACCCCAGATCTCCCATCTCCCATCACTCCACTCACCAGCCCAGATCTCCCCTCCCATCCCCCATCACTCCACTCACGACCCCAGATCTCCCATCTCCCATCACTCCAATCACCACCCCAGATCTCCCATCCCATCCCCCATCACTCCACTCACCACCCCAGATCTCCCATCCCATCCCCCATCACTCCACTCACCACCCCAGATCTCCCCTCCCATCCCCCATCACTCCACTCACCACCCCAGGTCTCCCATCCCATCCCCCATCACTCCACTCACCACCCCAGATCTCCCCTCCCATCTCCCATCACTCCACTCACCACCCCAGGTCTCCCCTCCCATCCCCCATCACTCCACTCACCACCCCAGATCTCCCCTCCCATCTCCCATCACTCCACTCACCACCCCAGATCTCCCCTCCCATCTCCCATCACTCCACTCACCACCCCAGATCTCCCCACCCATCCCCCATCACTCCACTCACCAACCCAGATCTCCCCTCCCATCTCCCATCACTCCACTCACCACCCCAGATCTCCCATCTCCCATCACTCCACTCACCACCCCAGATCTCCCATCCCCCATCACTCCACTCACCACCCCAGATCTCCCATCCCATCTCCCATCACTCCACTCACCACCCCAGGTCTCCCCTCCCATCTCCCATCACTCCACTCACCACCCCAGATCTCCCATCTCCCCCCATCACTCCACTCACCACCCCAGATCTCCCATCCCATCTCCCATCACTCCACTCACCACCCCAGATCTCCCATCCCCCATCACTCCACTCACCACCCCAGATCTCCCCTCCCATCTCCCATCACTCCACTCACCACCCCAGATCTCCCATCCCCCATCACTCCACTCACCACCCCAGATCTCCCCTCCCATTTCCCATCACTCCACTCACCACCCCAGATCTCCCATCTCCCATCACTCCACTCACCACCCCAGATCTCCCCTCCCATCTCCCATCACTCCACTCACCTTCCCAGATCTCCCATCTCCCATCACTCCACTCACCACCCCAGGTCTCCCCTCCCATCTCCCATCACTCCACTCACCATCCCAGATCTCCCATCTCCCATCACTCCACTCACCACCCAGATCTCCCATCCCATCCCCCATCACTCCACTCACCACCCCAGGTCTCCCCTCTCATCTCCCATCACTCCACTAACCACCCCAGATCTCCCATCTCCCATCACTCCACTCACCTTCCCAGATCTCCCATCTCCCATCACTCCACTCACCACCCCAGATCTCCCATCCCCCATTACTCCACTCACCACCCCAGGTCTCCCCTCCCATCTCCCATCACTCCACTCACCACCCCAGATCTCCCCTTCCATCTCCCATCACTCCACTCACCACCCCAGATCTCCCATCCCCCATCACTCCACTCACCACCCCAGGTCTCCCCTCCCATCTCCCATCACTCCACTCACCACCCCAGATCTCCCATCCCATCTCCCATCACTCTGATCACCACCCCAGATCTCCCATCCCATCCCCCATCACTCCACTCAACACCCCAGATCTCCCCTCCCATCTCCCATCACTCCACTCACCACCCCAGATCTCCCCTCCCATCCCCCATCACTCCACTCACCACCCCAGATCTCCCCTCCCATCCCCCATCACTCCACTCACCATCCCAGATCTCCCCTCCCATCTCCCTTCACTCCACTCACCACCCCAGATCTCCCCTCCCATCACTCCACTCACCACCCCAGATCTCCCCTCCCATCCCCCATCACTCCACTCACCACCCCAGATCTCCCCTCCCATCCCCCATCACTCCACTCACCACCCCAGATCTCCCATCCCATCTCCCATCACTCCACTCACCACCCCAGATCTCCCCTCCCATCCCCCATCACTCCACTCACCACCCCAGATCTCCCCTCCCATCCCCCATCACTCCACTCACCACCCCAGATCTCCCCTCCCATCTCCCATCACTCCACTCACCACCCCAGATCTCCCATCTTCCATCACTCCACTCACCCCCCAGATCTCCCCTCCCATCTCCCATCACTCCACTCATCAGCCCAGATCTCCCCTCCCATCTCCCATCACTCCACTCACTCCCAGATCTCCCCTCCCATCTCCCATCACTCCACTCACCACCCCAGATCTCCCCTCCCATCCCCCATCACTCCACTCACCCTCCAGATCTCCCCTCCAATCTCCCATCACTCCACTCACCACCCCAAATCTCCCCTCCCATCCCCCATCACTCCACTCACCATCCCAGATCTCCCCTCCATCTCCCATCACTCCACTCACCACCCCAAATCTCCCCTCCCATCACTCCACTCACCACCCCAGATCTCCCCTCCCATCCCCCATCACTCCACTCACCACCCCAGATCTCCCCTCCCATCCCCCATCACTCCACTCACCACCCCAGATCTCCCATCCCATCTCCCATCACTCCACTCACCACCCCAGATCTCCCCTCCCATCCCCCATCACTCCACTCACCATCCCAGATCTCCCCTCCCATCCCCCATCACTCCACTCACCACCCCAGATCTCCCCTCCCATCTCCCATCACTCCACTCACCACCCCAGATCTCCCATCTTCCATCACTCCACTCATCATCCCAGATCTCCCCTCCCATCTCCCATCACTCCACTCACCCCCCAGATCTCCCCTCCCATCTCCCATCACTCCACTCATTAACCCAGATCTCCCCTCCCATCTCCCATCACTCCACTCACCCCCAGATCTCCCCTCCCATCTCCCATCACTCCACTCACCACCCCAGATCTCCCCTCCCATCCCCCATCACTCCACTCACCCCCCAGATCTCCCCTCCCATCTCCCATCACTCCACTCATCACCCCAAATAGATCTCCCCTCCATCTCCCATCACTCCACTCACCACCCCAGATTTCCCCTCCCATCACTCCACTCACCACCCCAGATCTCCCCTCCCATCCCCCATCACTCCACTCACCAGCCCAGATCTCCCCTCCCATCCCCCATCACTCCACTCACCACCCCAGATCTCCCATCCCATCTCCCATCACTCCAATCACCACCCCAGATCTCCCCTCCCATCCCCCATCACTCCACTCACCACCCCAGATCTCCCCTCCCATCCCCCATCACTCCACTCACCACCCCAGATCTCCCCTCCCATCTCCCATCACTCCACTCACCACCCCAGATCTCCCATCTTCCATCACTCTACTCATCATCCCAGATCTCCCCTCCCATCTCCCATCACTCCACTCACCCTTCAGATCTCCCCTCCCATCTCCCATCACTCCACTCATCAACCCAGATCTCCCCTCCCATCTCCCATCACTCCACTCACCCCCAGATCTCCCCTCCCATCTCCCATCACTCCACTCACCACCCCAGATCTCCCCTCCCATCCCCCATCACTCCACTCACCCCCCAGATCTCCCCTCCCATCTCCCATCACTCCACTCACCACCCCAAATCTCCCCTCCCATCCCCCATCACTCCACTCACCATCCCAGATCTCCCCTCCATCTCCCATCACTCCACTCACCACCCCAGATCTCCCCTCCATCTCCCATCACTCCACTCACCACCCCAGATCTCCCCTCCCATCTCCCACCACTCCACTCACCACCCCAAATCTCCCCTCCCATCCCCCATCACTCCACTCACCATCCCAGATCTCCCCTCCATCTCCCATCACTCCACTCACCATCCCAGATCTCCCCTCCATCTCCCATCACTCCACTCACCACCCCAGATCTCCCCTCCATCTCCCATCACTCCACTCACCATCCCAGATCTCCCCTCCCATCTCCCATCACTCCACTCACCATCCCAGATCTCCCCTCCCATCCCCCATCACTCCACTCACCACCCCAGGTCTCCCCTCCCATCTCCCATCACTCCACTCACCATCCCAGATCTTCCCTCCCATCCCCCATCACTCCACTCACCACCCCAGGTCTCCCCTCCCATCCCCCATCACTCCACTCACCACCCCAGGTCTCCCCTCCCATCCCCCATCACTCCACTCACCACCCCAGATCTCCCCTCCCATCTCCCATCACTCCACTCACCCACCCCAGATCTCCCCTCCCATCTCCCATCACTCCACTCACCTACCCAGGTCTCCCCTCCCATCTCCCATCACTCCACTCACATACCCAGGTCTCCCCTCGCATCTCCCATCACTCCACTCACTTACCCAGGTCTCCCCTCCCATCTCCCATCACTCCACTCACCATCCCAGGTCTCCCCTCCCATCCCCCATCACTCCACTCACCATTCCAGGTCTCCCCTCCCATCTCCCATCACTCCACTCACCACCCCAGATCTCCCCTCCCATCTTCCATCACTTCACTCACCTACCCAGGTCTCCCATCTCCCATCCTCCATCACTCCACTCACCCCCCCAGATCTCCCCTCCCATCTCCCATCACTCCACTCACCCTCCCAGATCTCCCCTCCCATCTCCCATCACTCCACTCACCTACCCAGGTCTCCCAGCTCCCATCTCCCATCACTCCACTCACCATCCCAGATCTCCCCTCCCATCCCCCATCACTCCACTCACCACCCCAGATCTCCCCTCCCATCTCCCATCCCTCCCCTCAACATCCCAGGTCTCCCCTCCCGTCTCCCATCACTCCACTCACCTCCCCAGATCTCCCATCTCCCATCACTCCACTCACCACCCCAGGTCTCCCCTCCCATCACTCCACTCACCACCCCAGATCGCCCCTCCCATCTCCCATCACTCCACTCACCACCACAGATCTCCCCTCCCATCTCCCATCACTCCACTCACCATCCAAGATCTCCCCTCCCATTCCCCATCACTCCACTCACCACCCAGGTCTCCTCCCCCATCACTCCACTCACCCCCCCAGATCTCCCCTCCATCTCCCATCACTCCACTCACCACCCCAGATCTCTCCTCCCATCTCCCATCACTCCACTCACCATCCCAGGTCTCCCCTCCCATCACTCCACTCACCACCCCAGATCTCCCCTCCCATCTCCCATCACTCCACTCACCATCCCAGATCTCCCATCTCCCATCACTCCACTCACCACCCCAGGTGTCCCCTCCCATCCCCCATCACTCCACTTACCAGCTCAGGTCTCCCCTCCCAGCTCCCATCACTCCACTCACCAGTCCAGGTCTCCCCTCCCATCTCCCATCACTCCACTCATCACCCCAGGTATCCCCTCCCATCCCCCATCACTCCACTCACCACCCCAGATCTCCCCTCCCATCCCCCATCACTCCACTCACCACCCCAGATCTCCCCTCCCATCTCCCATCACTCCACTCACCACCCCAGATCTCCCCTCCCATCCCCCATCACTCCACTCACCACCCCAGATCTCCCCTCCCATCTCCCATCACTCCACTCACCACGCCAGATCTCCCCTCCCATCCCCCATCACTCCACTCACCACCCCAGATCTCCCATCTCCCATCACTCCACTCACCACCCCAGATCTCCCCTCCCATCCCCCATCACTCCACTCACCACCCCAGATCTCCCCTCCCATCCCCCATCACTCCACTCACCACGCCAGATCTCCCATCCCATCCCCCATCACTCCACTCACCACCCCAGATCTCCCCTCCCATCCCCCATCACTCCACTCACCATCCCAGATCTCCCCTCCCATCACCCATCACTCCACTCACCACCCCAGATCTCCCCTCCCATCTCCCATCACTCCACTCACCTCCCCAGATCTCCCCTCCCATCCCCCATCACTCCACTCACCACCCCAGATCTCCCCTCCCATCTCCCATCACTCCACTCACCACCCCAGATCTCCCCTCCCATCCCCCATCACTCCACTCACCACCCCAGATCTCCCCTCCCATCCCCCATCACTCCACTCACCACCCCAGATCTCCCCTCCCATCTCCCATCACTCCACTCACCACCCCAGATCTCCCCTCCCATCCCCCATCACTCCACTCACCACCCCAGATCTCCCCTCCCATCCCCCATCACTCCACTCACCACCCCAGATCTCCCCTCCCATCTCCCATCACTCCACTCACCACCCCAGATCTCCCCTCCCATCCCCCATCACTCCACTCACCACCCCAGATCTCCCCTCCCATCTCCCATCACTCCACTCACCACCCCAGATCTCCCCTCCCATCCCCCATCACTCCACTCACCACCCCAGATCTCCCCTCCCATACCCCATCACTCAACTCACCGACCCAGGTCTCCCCTCCCATCTCCCATCACTCCACTCACCACCCCAGGTCTCCCCTCCCATCCCCCATCACTCCACTCACCATCCCAGATCTCCCATCCCATCCCCCATCACTCCACTCACCATCCCAGATCTCCCATCCCATCTCCCATCACTCCACTCACCAAACCAGGTCTCCCCTCCCATCTCCCATCACTCCACTCACCAACCCAGGTCTCCCCTCCCATCTCCCATCACTCCACTCACCACCCCAGGTCTCCCCTCCCATCCCCCATCACTCCACTCACCACCCCAGATCTCCCCTCCCATCCCCCATCACTCCACTCAACAACCCAGATCTCCCCTCCCATCCCCCATCACTCCACTCACCACCCCAGATCTCCCCTCCCATCCTCCATCACTCCACTCACCACTCCAGATCTCCCCTCCCATCCCCCATCACTCCACTCACCACCCCAGATCTCCCCTCCCATCCCCCATCACTCCACTCACCACCCCAGATCTCCCCTCCCATCCCCCATCACTCCATTCACCACCCCAGATCTCCCATCTCCCATCACTCCACTCACCCCCCAGATCTCCCATCACTCCACTCACCATCCAGATCTCCCCCCCATCCCCCATCACTCCACTCACCATCCCAGATCTCCCATCTCCCATCACTCCACTCACAACCCCAGATCTCCCCTCCCATCCCCCATCACTCCACTCACCACCCCAGGTGTCCCCTCCCATCCCCCATCACACCACTAACCACCCCAGATCTCCCCTCCCATCCCCCATCACTCCACTCACCACCCTAGGTCTCCCCTCCCATCCCCCATCACTCCACTCACCATCCCAGGTCTCCCCTCCCATCTCCCATCACTCCACTCACCCACCCAGGTCTCCCCTCCCATCCCCCATCACTCCACTCACCACCCCAGATCTCCCATCTCCCATCACTCCACTCACCACACAGATCTCCCATCTCCCATCACTCCACTCACCATCCAGATCTCCCCCCCATCCCCCATCACTCCACTCACCATCCCAGATCTCCCATCTCCCATCACTCCACTCACCACCCCAGATCTCCCCTCCCATCCCCCATCACTCCACTCACCACCCCAGGTCTCCCCTCCCATCTCCCATCACTCCACTCACCACCCCAGATCTCCCCTCCCATCCCCCATCACTCCACTCACCATCCCAGATCTCCCATCTCCCATCACTCCACTCACCACCCCAGATCTCCCATCTCCCATCACTCCACTCACCATCCAGATCTCCCCCCCATCCCCCATCACTCCACTCACCATCCCAGATCTCCCATCTCCCATCACTCCACTCACCACCCCAGATCTCCCCTCCCATCCCCCATCACTCCACTCACCACCCCAGGTCTCCCCTCCCATCTCCCATCACTCCACTCACCACCCCAGATCTCCCCTCCCATCCCCCATCACTCCACTCACCATCCCAGATCTCCCATCTCCCATCACTCCACTCACCACCCCAGATCTCCCATCTCCCATCACTCCACTCACCACCCCAGATCTCCCCTCCCATCCCCCATCACTCCACTCAACAACCCAGATCTCCCCTCCCATCCTCCATCACTCCACTCACCACTCCAGATCTCCCCTCCCATCCCCCATCACTCCACTCACCACCCCAGATCTCCCCTCCCATCCCCCATCACTCCACTCAACAACCCAGATCTCCCCTCCCATCCTCCATCACTCCACTCACCACTCCAGATCTCCCCTCCCATCCCCCATCACTCCACTCACCACCCCAGATCTCCCCTCCCATCCCCCATGACTCCACTCACCACCCCAGATCTCCCCTCCCATCCCCCATCACTCCATTCACCACCCCAGATCTCCCATCACTCCACTCACCCCCCAGATCTCCCATCACTCCACTCACCATCCAGATCTCCCCCCCATCCCCCATCACTCCACTCAGCATCCCAGATCTCCCATCTCCCATCACTCCACTCACAACCCCAGATCTCCCCTCCCATCCCCCATCACTCCACTCACCACCCCAGGTGTCCCCTCCCATCCCCCATCACACCACTAACGACCCCAGATCTCCCCTCCCATCCCCCATCACTCCACTCACCACCCTAGGTCTCCCCTCCCATCCCCCATCACTCCACTCACCCGCCCAGGTCTCCCCTCCCATCTCCCATCACTCCACTCACCCACCCAGGTCTCCCCTCCCATCCCCCATCACTCCACTCACCACCCCAGATCTCCCATCTCCCATCACTCCACTCACCACACAGATCTCCCATCTCCCATCACTCCACTCACCATCCAGATCTCCCCCCCATCCCCCATCACTCCACTCACCATCCCAGATCTCCCATCTCCCATCACTCCACTCACCATCCCAGATCTCCCCTCCCATCCCCCATCACTACACTCACCACCCCAGGTCTCCCCTCCCATCTCCCATCACTCCACTCACCACCCCAGATCTCCCCTCCCATCCCCCATCACTCCACTCACCATCCCAGATCTCCCATCTCCCAACACTCCACTCACCACCCCAGATCTCCCCTCCCATCTCCCATCACTCCACTCACCAAACCAGGTCTCCCCTCCCATCTCCCATCACTCCACTCACCAACCCAGGTCTCCCCTCCCATCTCCCATCACTCCACTCACCACCCCAGGTCTCCCCTCCCATCCCCCATCACTCCACTCACCATCCCAGATCTCCCCTCCCATCCCCCATCACTCCACTCACCACCCCAGATCTCCCCTTCCATCCCCCGTCACTCCACTCACTCTCCAGATCTCCCCTCCCATCCCCCATCACTCCACTCAATAACCCAGATCTCTCCTCCCATCCCCCATCACTCCACTCACCACTCCAGATCTCCCCTCCCATCCCCCATCACTCCACTCACCACCCAGGTCTCCCCTCCCATCTCCCATCACTCCACTCGCTTCCCAGGTCTCCCCCCATCTCCCATCACTCCACTCACCACCCCAGATCTCCCATCACTCCACTCACCCCCCAGATCTCCCCTCCCTACCCCCATCACTCCACTCACCACCCTAGATCTCCCCTCCCATATCCCATCACTCCACTCACTCCCAGATCTCCCCTCCCATCCCCCATCACTCCACTCACCAACCCAGATCGCCCCTCCCATCCCCCATCACTCCACTCACTATCCCAGATCTCCCCTCCCATCCCCCATCACTCCACTCACCATCCCAGATCTCCCATCTCCCATCACTCCACTCACCACCCCAGATCTCCCATCTCCCATCACTCCATTCAACACCCCAGATCTCCCCTCCCATCCCCCATCACTCCACTCACCACCCCAGATCTCCCCTCCCATCCCCCACCACTCCACTCACCACCCCAGATCTCCCATCACTCCACTCACCCCCCAGATCTCCCCTCCCTACCCCCATCACTCCACTCACCACCCTAGATCTCCCCTCCCATATCCCATCACTCCACTCACTCCCAGATCTCCCCTCCCATCCCCCATCACTCCACTCACCAACCCAGATCGCCCCTCCCATCCCCCATCACTCCACTCACTATCCCAGATCTCCCCTCCCATCCCCCATCACTCCACTCACCATCCCAGATCTCCCATCTCCCATCACTCCACTCACCACCCCAGATCTCCCATCTCCCATCACTCCATTCAACACCCCAGATCTCCCCTCCCATCCCCCATCACTCCACTCACCACCCCAGATCTCCCCTCCCATCCCCCACCACTCCACTCACCACCCAGATCTCCCATCACTCCACTCACCCCCCAGATCTCCCCTCCCATCTCCCATCACTCCACTCACCATCCCAGATCTCCCATCTCCCATCACTCCACTCACCACCCCAGATCTCCCATCTCCCATCACTCCACTCACCACCCCAGATCTCCCCTCCCATCCCCCATCACTCCACTCACCACCCCAGATCTCCCCTCCCATCCCCCATCACTCCACTCACCACGCCAGATCTCCCATCCCATCCCCCATCACTCCACTCACCACCCCAGATCTCCCCTCCCATCCCCCATCACTCCACTCACCATCCCAGATCTCCCCTCCCATCACCCATCACTCCACTCACTACCCCAGATCTCCCCTCCCATCTCCCATCACTCCACTCACCTCCCCAGATCTCCCCTCCCATCCCCCATCACTCCACTCACCACCCCAGATCTCCCCTCCCATCTCCCATCACTCCACTCACCACCCCAGATCTCCCCTCCCATCCCCCATCACTCCACTCACCTCCCCAGATCTCCCCTCCCATCCCCCATCACTCCACTCACCACCCCAGATCTCCCCTCCCATCTCCCATCACTCCACTCACCACCCCAGATCTCCCCTCCCATCCCCCATCACTCCACTCACCACCCCAGATCTCCCCTCCCATCCCCCATCACTCCACTCACCACCCCAGATCTCCCCTCCCATCTCCCATCACTCCACTCACCATCCCAGATCTCCCATCCCATCTCCCATCACTCCACTCACCAAACCAGGTCTCCCCTCCCATCTCCCATCACTCCACTCACCAACCCAGGTCTCCCCTCCCATCTCCCGTCACTCCACTCACCACCCCAGGTCTCCCCTCCCATCCCCCATCACTCCACTCACCACCCCAGATCTCCCCTCCCATCCCCCATCACTCCACTCAACAACCCAGATCTCCCCTCCCATCCCCCATCACTCCACTCACCACTCCAGATCTCCCCTCCCATCCCCCATCACTCCACTCACCACTCAGGTCTCCCCTCCCATCTCCCATCACTCCACTCACTTCCCAGGTCTCCCCCCCATCTCCCATCACTCCACTCACCACCCCAGATCTCCCATCACTCCACTCACCCCCCAGATCTCCCCGCCCTACCCCCATCACTCCACTCACCACCCTAGATCTCCCCTCCCATATCCCATCACTCCACTCACTCCCAGATCTCCCCTCCCATCCCCCATCACTCCACTCACCACCCCAGATCTCCCCTCCCATCCCCCATCACTCCACTCACTATCCCAGATCTCCCCTCCCATCCCCCATCACTCCACTCACCATCCCTGATCTCCCATCTCCCATCACTCCACTCACCACCCCAGATCTCCCCTCCCATCCCCCATCACTCCACTCACCACCCCAGATCTCCCCTCCCATCCCCCATCACTCCACTCACCACCCCAGATCTCCCATCACTCCACTCACCCCCCAGATCTCCCCTCCCATCTCCCATCACTCCACTCACCATCCAGATCTCCCATCTCCCATCACTCCACTCACCACCCCAGATCTCCCATCTCCCATCACTCCACTCACCACCCCAGATCTCCCCTCCCATCCCCCATCACTCCACTCACCACCCCAGATCTCCCCTCCCATCCCCCATCACTCCACTCACCACCCCAGATCTCCCATCCTATCCCCCATCACTCCACTCACCATCCCAGATCTCCCATCCCATCCCCCATCACTCCACTCACCACCCCAGGTCTCCCCTCCCATCCCCCATCACTCCACTCACCACCCCAGATCTCCCATCCCATCTCCCATCACTCCACTCACCACCCCAGATCTCCCCTCCGATCCCCCATCACTCCACTCACCATCCCAGATCTCCCATCCCATCTCCCATCACTCCACTCACCATCCCAGATCTCCCATCCCATCTCCCATCACTCCACTCACCACCCCAGATCTCCCATCCCATCCCCCATCACTCCACTCACTATCCCAGATCTCCCCTCCCATCCCCCATCACTCCACTCACCATCCCAGATCTCCCATCTCCCATCACTCCACTCACCACCCCAGATCTCCCATCTCCCATCACTCCACTCACCACCCCAGATCTCCCCTCCCATCCCCCATCACTCCACTCACCTCCCCAGATCTCCCCTCCCATCCCCCATCACTCCACTCACCAACCCAGATCTCCCATCACTCCACTCACCCCCCAGATCTCCCCTCCCATCTCCCATCACTCCACTCACCATCCCAGATCTCCCATCTCCCATCACTCCACTCACCACCCCAGATCTCCCATCTCCCATCACTCCACTCACCACCCCAGATCTCCCCTCCCATCCCCCATCACTCCACTCACCTCCCCAGATCTCCCCTCCCATCCCCCATCACTCCACTCACCACCCCAGATCTCCCATCCCATCCCCCATCACTCCACTCACCATCCCAGATCTCCCATCCCATCCCCCATCACTCCACTCACCACCCCAGGTCTCCCCTCCCATCCCCCATCACTCCACTCACCACCCCAGATCTCCCCTCCCATCCCCCATCACTCCACTCACCACCCCAGATCTCCCATCCCATCTCCCATCACTCCACTCACCACCCCAGATCTCCCATCCCATCTCCCATCACTCCACTCACCACCCCAGATCTCCCCTCCCATCCACCATCACTCCACTCACCACCCCAGATCTCCCATCCCATCCCCCATCACTCCACTCACCACCCCAGATCTCCCATCCCATCCCCCATCACTCCACTCACCACCCCAGGTCTCCCCCCCATCTCCCATCACTCCACTCACCACCCCAGATCTCCCATCTCCCATCACTCCACTCACCACCCCAGATCTCCCCTCCCATCCCCCATCACTCCACTCACCACCCCAGATCTCCCATCTCCCATCCCTCCCCTCAACATCCTAGGTCTCCCATCTCCCATCACTCCACTCACCACCCCATATCTCCCATCTCCCATCACTCCACTCACCTCCGCAGATCTCCCATCTCCCATCAC
>NW_027615491.1:0-12500 GCF_965212315.1 Lampetra planeri | reverse complement strand
CATCTGCAGAACGTGAAGAACCAGTGGCATCTACATCTACAGAACGTGAAGAACCAGTGGCATCTACATCTGCAGAACGTGAAGAACCAGTGGCATCTACATCTGCAGAACGCGAAGAACCAGTGGCATCTACATCTACAGAACGTGAAGATCCAGTGGCATCTACATCTGCAGAACGTGAAGAACCAGTGGCATCTGCAGAAAGTGAAGAACCAGTGGCATCTACATCTGCAGAACGTGAAGAACCAGTGGCATCTGCAGAAAGTGAAGAACCAGTGGCATCTACATCTGCAGAACGTGAAGAACCAGTGGTATCTACATCTGCAGATCGTGAAGAATCAGTGGCATCTACATCTGCAGAACGTGAAGAATCAGTGGCATCTACATCTGCAGAACGTGAAGATCCAGTGGCATCTACATCTGCAGAACGTGAAGAACCAGTGGCATCTACATCTACAGAACGTGAAGAACCAGTGGCATCTACATCTGCAGAACGTGAAGAACCAGTGGCATCTACATCTGCAGATCGTGAAGAACCAGTGGCATCTACATCTGCAGAACGTGAAGAACCAGTGGCATCTACATCTGCAGAACGTGAAGAACCAGTGGCATCTACATCTGCAGAACGTGAAGAACCAGTGGCATCTACATCTGCAGAACGTGAAGAATCAGTGGCATCTACATCTGCAGAACGTGAAGAACCAGTGGCATCTACCTCTGCAGAACGTGAAGAACCAGTGGCATCTACATCTGCAGAACGTGAAGAACCAGTGGCATCTACATCTGCAGAACGTGAAGAACCAGTGGCATCTACATCTGCAGAACGTGAAGAACCAGTGGCATCTACATCTGCAGAACGTGAAGAACCAGTGGCATCTACATCTGTAGAACGTGAAGAACCAGTGGCATCTACATCTGCAGAACGTGAAGAACCAGTGGCATCTACATCTGCAGAACGTGAAGAACCAGTGGCATCTACATCTGCAGAACGTGAAGAACCAGTGGCATCTACATCTGCAGAACGTGAAGAACCAGTGGCATCTACATCTGCAGAACGTGAAGAACCAGTGGCATCTACATCTGCAGAACGCGAAGAACCAGTGGCATCTACATCTGCAGAACGCTAAGAACCAGTAGCATCTACATCTGCAGAACGTGAAGAACCAGTGGCATCTACATCTGCAGATCGTGAAGAACCATTGGCATCTACATCTGCAGAACGCGAAGAACCAGTGGCATCTACATCTGCAGAACGCGAAGAACCAGTAGCATCTACATCTGCAGAACGCGAAGAACCAGTGGCATCTACATCTGCAGAACGCGAAGAACCAGTAGCATCTACATCTGCAGAACGCGAAGAACCAGTGGCACCATCATAATAACATGTCACCTGACCTTTGGGGTCACACTGTATAACAACAATACCTGTGTCACTTGACCTTTGGGGTCACCCTGTACAACAACAATACCCTGTGTCACCTGACCTTTGAGGTCACACTGTACAATAACAATGACCTGACCTTTGAGGTCACACTGTATAATAACAATGACCTGACCTTTGAGGTCACACTGTATAAAACAATGACCTGACCTGTGAGGTCACACTGTATAACAACAATGACCTGACCTTTGAGGTCACACTGTATAACAACAATGACCTGACCTTTGGGGTCACACTGTATGTCGTTCCCTGTGTCCCAGCTGCAGGGTCACGAGAGCTCACCCCTGGCCGTCTCCATGGGGGACGTTGAGACCGCTCGCCACCGGCTCTCCACCGCGCCCTTCCAAGCCGACTCGGGATTCTTTAGCTCCCCCTACGGGTGAGAACCCATCGGGACTTGTCCATCGGTTAGCGTGCCCACGGTACCTAGGAGATGTTGACTAGCTCGCCTGGGACGCAGGAGGTCATGGGTTCCATGTTGACTAGCTCGCCTGGTACGCAGGAGGTCATGGGTTCCATGTTGACTAGCTCGCCTGGTCTACAGGAGGTCGTGGGTTTCGATGCAGAGATGTTGACTACCTCGCCTGGTACGCAGAAGGTCGTGGGTTTTATGCTGAGATGTTGACTACCTCGCCTGGTACGCAGAAGGTCGTGGGTTCCATGCTGAGATGTTGACTACCTCGCCTGGTACGCAGAAGGTCGTGGGTTCCATGCTGAGATGTTGACTACCTCGCCTGGTACACAGGAGGTCGTGGGTTCCATGTTGACTACCTCGCCTGGTACGCAGGAGGTCGTGGGTTTCGATGCTGAGATGTTGACTACCTCGCCTGGTACGCAGGAGGTCATGGGTTCCATGTTGACTACCTCGCCTGGTACACAGGAGGTCGTGGGTTTCGATGCTGAGATGTTGACTACCTCGCCTGGTACGCAGGAGGTCATGGGTTCCATGTTGACTACCTCGCCTGGTACACAGGAGGTCGTGGGTTCTATGCTGAGATGTTGACTACCTCGCCTGGTACGCAGGAGGTCGTGGGTTTCGATGCTGAGATGCTGACTACCTCGCCTGGTACGCAGGAGGTCGTGGGTTTCGATGCTGAGATGTTGACTACCTCGCCTGGTACGCAGGAGGTCGTGGGTTTCGATGCTGAGATGTTGACTACCTCGCCTGGTACGCAGGAGGTCGTGGGTTCCATGTTGACTACCTCGCCTGGTACACAGGAGGTCGTGGGTTCCATGCTGAGATGTTGACTACCTCGCCTGGTACGCAGGAGGTCGTGGGTTCCATGCTGAGATGTTGACTACCTCGCCTGGTACGCAGGAGGTCGTGGGTTCAATGCTGAGATGTTGACTACCTCGCTTGGTACACAGGAGGTCGTGGGTTCCATGTTGAGATGTTCACTACCTCGCCTGGTACACAGGAGGTCGTGGGTTTCGATGCGGAGATGTTGACTACCTCGCCTGGTACACAGGAGGTCGTGGGTTCCATGCTGAGATGTTGACTACCTCGCCTGGTACACAGGAGGTCGTGGGTTCCATGCTGAGATGTTGACTACCTCGCCTGGTACGCAGGAGGTCGTGGGTTCCATGCTGAGATGTTGACTACCTCGCCTGGTACACAGGAGGTCGTGGGTTCTATGCTGAGATGCTGACTACCTCGCCTGGTACACAGGAGGTCGTGGGTTCCATGCTGAGATGTTGACTACCTCGCCTGGTACGCAGGAGGTCGTGGGTTCCATGCTGAGATGTTGACTACCTCGCCTGGTACGCAGGAGGTCGTGGGTTCAATGCTGAGATGTTGACTACCTCGCTTGGTACACAGGAGGTCGTGGGTTCCATGTTGAGATGTTCACTACCTCGCCTGGTACACAGGAGGTCGTGGGTTTCGATGCGGAGATGTTGACTACCTCGCCTGGTACACAGGAGGTCGTGGGTTCCATGCTGAGATGTTGACTACCTCGCCTGGTACACAGGAGGTCGTGGGTTCCATGCTGAGATGTTGACTACCTCGCCTGGTACGCAGGAGGTCGTGGGTTCCATGCTGAGATGTTGACTACCTCGCCTGGTACACAGGAGGTCGTGGGTTCTATGCTGAGATGCTGACTACCTCGCCTGGTACACAGGAGGTCGTGGGTTCCATGTTGACTAGCTCGCCTGGTACACAGGAGGTCGTGGGTTTCGATGCTGAGATGTTGACCACCTCGCCTGGTACGCAGGAGGTTGTGGGTTCCATGCTGAGATGTTGACTACCTCGCCTGGTACACAGGAGGTCGTGGGTTTCGATGCGGAGATGTTGACTACCTCGCCTGGTACGCAGGAGGTCGTGGGTTCTATGCTGAGATGCTGACTACCTCGCCTGGTACACAGGAGGTCGTGGGTTTCGATGCGGAGATGTTGACTACCTCGCCTGGTACACAGGAGGTCGTGGGTTCCATGCTGAGATGTTGACTACCTCGCCTGGTACGCAGGAGGGCATGGGTTCGATCACAAACCCTAACGCCACAGTGGCTAGGAGATGTTGACTACCTCGCCTGGTATGCAGGAGTTCGTGGGTTCGATCCTGTCCCTGACGCCTGTTGCGTTTTCGTAGTTTGTGTCTGACGCTGTCTAATCGTGGTCGTGTGTATTTTTCTCCGGGTTTTCCGGTTTTTGCTTCAGCCTCACAAACAGGACCCTGCGGGGTGGGCTGGTAGGAACGAATAACCAACGAATATAAACATAATGTATTATTACACTTGTTTAGCCAGGAAAGCCCCACTGTGTCTAAAGGTTTTTGTAGGGTCCTGCCAAGTGTTTGCTGTAGGGGGCGATGCTGCTACACCTAATCGGACAATACGAAGGGAGAGTGTGAGGCCTAGGTCTAGGCTTTAGGCCTAGCTGTAGGCGTTAGGCCGCTTTGAGTTAATTTGTAATTAAAATGTTTTAATTATTTATGTAAAAGCTTTAAATGTAAATGTTTCTATTTAAAAACATCAGGGAATGTAACATTGTAAAACATTAACTCCCTTTCACACACGCGGGGGTACAATACGAAGGGAGAGGTTGAGGCCTAGTTCTAGGCTTTAGGCCTAGCTGTAGGCGTTAGGCCGCTTTGAGTTAATTTGTAATTAAAATGTTTTAATTAATTATGTAAAAGCTTTAAATGTAAATGTTTCTATTTTAAAACATCAGGGAATGTAACATTGTAAAACATTAACTCCCTTTCACACACGCGGGGGTACAATACGAAGAGAGAGTTTGAGGCCTAGTTCTAGGCTTTTAGGCCTAGCTGTAGGCTTTAGGCCGCCGTGAGTTAATTTTAAAATTAAATGTTTTTATTATTTATGTAAATGTTTTAAATTTAAATGTTTCTATTTAAAAGCATCAGGGAATGTAACATTGTTAAACATGAACTCCCTTGCACACACGCGGGGGTACGATACGAAGGGAGAGGTTGAGGCCTAGTTCTAGGCTTTAGGCCTAGCTGTAGGCTTTAGGCCGCTGTGAGTTAATTTTAAAATTAAATGTTTTTATTATTTATGTAAATGTTTTAAATTTAAATGTTTCTATTTAAAAGCATCAGGGAATGTAACATTGTAAAACATTAACTCCCTTGCACACACGCGGGGGTACGATACGAAGGGAAAGTGATAGGCATAGTTCGAGGCTTTAGGCCTAGCTGTAGGCTTTAGGGCGCTGTGAGTAAAATTTGAATTTAAAAGTTTCAATTATAAAATTTGAATTTAAAAGTTTTAATTAAAAGCTATCTGAGGGAATTATAAGGGAATGTTACACTTGTTTAGCCAGGAAAGCCTCACTGAGTCTAAAGGTTTTGTATGGTCATGCCAAGTGTTTGCAGTAGGGGGCGATGCTGCTACACGGACGGACAGACGGTCGGACGGACGGACGGACGATATAATCTATTGTGGGCTGGTTCACTTCGTTCCTACCAGTATAATAATATCCATATTAATATCCAGAGCCTACCTTGGCTCCTCCCACTCTCAACCAGTATATATACAAGGACTGTTTTATTGGAATTTCTCATTTACTTGATACAGCTATCGTGCTGTGACGGTTCTACCTGAAGACGGAGGCTTGTGTTGCCTCCGAAACGTCGTGATTTTTATTTTAGTTTTTATTTTACTTTTATTAATTAATTTTAATTTTACTTTTATTAATTTTTATTAATTTATTTTAGTTTTACTTTTATTAATTTCTTTTTTTACCTACACGGTGACTTTACCGAAACAACCTAATAACAATGCCCCTATATGTCCTGAACCTTTATGTGCCGCCCTCTATAACAACAACAACAGCAGCAATTCGTTCTCAATCTCCCCTTGGTCCCCAGCTCTCCGTCCCGCGTGTTCACGGACCTGGGCGCTCACCACCCATCCTTCACTCTGGGCCTCCCTCCTCGCCACTGCCCGGCACCCAGCCTTCTCCCCTGCGGCCTTCCCCTGTTCGCCTGCCCGACCTTCGGGATCTCCTCCGCTGCCCACCACAACCACCACCACCACCTCAACCACCACCTCCTCAACCACCACCTCCTCAACCACCACCACCACCACCACTCCCTCTTGGCGCCGTGTCGGCCGTACGTGGCGGTGGAGACCACGACCGGCGGTGAGGCTTTACGCGCGTGCGGTCGAACGTCGGCACGCGACGTTCGGACGACGTTGGATCGCGACGTTCGGACGACGTTGGATCACGACGTTCGGACGACGTTGGATCGCGACGTTCGGACGACGTTGGATCGCGACGTTCGGACGACGTTGGCTCGCGACGTTCGGACGACGTTGGATCGCGACGTTCGGACGACGTTGGCTTGCGACGTTCGGTCGAACGTCGGCACGCGACGTTCGGACGACGTTGGATCGCGACGTTCGGGCGACGTTGGATCGCGACATTCGGACGACGTTGGCTTGCGAAGTTCGGTCGAACGTTGGCACGCAACGTTCGGACGACGTTGGCTCGCGACGTTCGGTCGAACGTCGGCACGCGACGTTCGGACGACGTTGGCTTGCGACGTTCGGTCGAACGTCGGCACGCAACGTTCAGACGACGTTGGATCGCGACGTTCGGACGACGTTGGAACACGACGTTCGGACTACGTTGGCTTGCGACGTTCGGTCGAACGTTGGCACGCAACGTTCGGACGACGTTGGCTCGCGACGTTCGGTTCGAACGTCGGCACGCGACGTTCGGACGACGTTGGCTTGCGACGTTCGGTCGAACGTCGGCACGCGACGTTCGGACGACGTTGGATCGCGACGTTCGGACGACGTTGGATCGCGACGTTCGGTCGAACGTCGGCACACGACGTTCGGACGAGGTTGGCTTGCGACGTTCGGACGACGTCGGATCGCGACGTTCGGACGACGTTGGATCGCGACGTTCGGACGACGTCGGATCGCGACGTTCGGACGACGTTGGCTTGCGACGTTCGGACGACGTCGGATCGCGACGTTCGGACGACGTTGGCTTGCGACGTTCGGTCGAACGTTGGCACGCAACGTTCAGACGACGTTGGATCGCGACGTTCGGACGACGTTGGCTCGCGACGTGCCCTGCCTTGTTACAGGCCGATTCAGACCTTGTTGGCCACCTTCTTGGTTCTTTCTGTAAAGTCGTCACGTAGAAGGGAAGTAATAAAATAATACAAATAAAAAACACAATAAAATAATAATGATAAAACATTAAATAATAATACAATAATAATAAAATAATAAAAATAAAACATAAAATAATAATAAAATCATAAAAATATCACAATAAAATAATATTTAAAC
The DNA here is from genome assembly GCF_965212315.1 of Lampetra planeri. Classification (NCBI taxonomy): domain Eukaryota; kingdom Metazoa; phylum Chordata; class Hyperoartia; order Petromyzontiformes; family Petromyzontidae; genus Lampetra; species Lampetra planeri. The sequence goes on along the minus strand of NW_027615491.1, from coordinate 5,288 downwards.
ATAATAAAATAATTCTCACGACGTTTCGGCCACAACGCAAGCAGCCGTCCTCAGGTAAAGAACAGGTCTGTCGGGGAGACAGCGTCTGAATGAGCACCACCAGGCTTGGCAGCGTAATATTTAAGCTGGGTTAGAGGGGGGAAGGGCGCCTTGACAAAGGAATTTGACAGACCTGGTCTTCACCTGAGGACGGCTGCTTGCGTTGTGGCCGAAACGTCGTGAGAATTGTATTTGATGATGTTTTATTTTTATTATTTTATTATTTCCATTCTACGTGACTTTACCGAAAGAACCAAGAAGACGAAACCCTGCAGTCACGAAAGCTTTAAATCGAAAAAAAAAAAGATGATGTTGATGATGATGTTGATGTTAATGATGATGTTGATGTTAATGATGATGTTGATGATGTTGATGATGTGAATGACGCTGTCTTCACGACAGACCTGTTCTCCACCTGAGGACGGCTGCTTGCGTGGTGGCCGAAACGTCGTGAAAATTATTTTATTATGTTTAAATATTATTTTATTGTGATATTTTTATGATTTTATTATTCTTTTATGTTTTATTTTTATTATTTTATTAGTATTTTATTATTAGTATTTTATTATTATTTAATGTTTTATCATTATTATTTTATTGTGTTTTTTATTTTATTTTATTATTTTCATTCTACGTGACGACTTTACCGAAAGAACCAAGAAGATGAATCCCTGCTGCAGTCACGAAAGCTTTAAATCGAAATTGTTGGTCACACCCCTTATAGATCTCCACGCTCATCCTGCAAAGTCCCATCACAAGGGAGAAACGCAATCAAATAGATACAATTCAATGTTGTAGCCCGTTTCGAAACAGCTGTAACGCCGTATGGACCCGAAAACTCAATTTGCCCTGTTGGAACCTCATTTGCCAGTAAAAAAATATGATAAATATTTTTTTACCCTTCTATCTGCCAACAAAACTGACGCCTTTCTTTACAAGGAGTCATGTTTGCATAGACCGCAATACCTGCAGTCATAATGCAAACAAAACACACAACTCTGATAATGTATGTGCACTGTCCTTGAAGTTGATTGGTCCACACCCGAGACAGCTTTCCTTCGAGCCTAGTCTCACATGGTCCTTGAAGTTGATTGGTCCACACCCGAGACAGCTTTTCTTAGAGCCTAGTCTCACATGGTCCTTGAAGTTGATTGGTCCACACCCGAGACAGCTTTCCTTAGAGCCTAGTCTCACATGGTCTTTGAAGTTGATTGGTCCACACCCGAGACAGCTTTCCTTAGAGCCTAGTCTCACATGGTCCTTGAAGTTGATTGGTCCACACCCGAGACAGCTTTCCTTAGAGCCTAGTCTCACATGGTCCTTGAAGTTGATTGGTCCACACCCGAGACAGCTTTCCTTAGAGCCTAGTCTCACATGGTCCTTGAAGTTGATTGGTCCACACCCGAGACAGCTTTCCTTAGAGCCTAGTCTCACATGGTCCTTGAAGTTGATTGGTCCACACCCGAGACAGCTTTCCTTAGAGCCTAGTCTCACATGGTCCTTGAAGTTGATTGGTCCACACCCGAGACAGCTTTCCTTAGAGCCTAGTCTCACATGGTCCTTGAAGTTGATTGGTCCACACCCGAGACAGCTTTCCTTAGAGCCTAGTCTCACATGGTCCTTGAAGTTGATTGGTCCACACCCGAGACAGCTTTCCTTAGAGCCTAGTCTCACATGGTCCTTGAAGTTGATTGGTCCACACCCGAGACAGCTTTCCTTAGAGCCTAGTCTCACAAGGTCCTTGAAGTTGATTGGTCCACACCCGAGACAGCTTTCCTTAGAGCCTAGTCTCACACGGTCCTTGAAGTTGATTGGTCCACACCCGAGACAGCTTTCCTTAGAGCCTAGTCTCACATGGTCATTGAAGTTGATTGGTCCACACCCGAGACAGCTTTCCTTAGAGCCTAGTCTCACACGGTCCTTGAAGTTGATTGGTCCACACCCGAGACAGCTTTCCTTAGAGCCTAGTCTCACATGGTGTTGGACCAGATGACGCCAAAAGGCGCACAACTCAAAGACAATGCACCATCAGAGTATGAGAGCTCGGGGTTAAGCATTTACACAATTGGAACCTCATAAAAAAGGTGTCAGTTTTGTTGCCAGATAGAAGGGTAAAACACTGGTCAACAAAAAAAACCCATTTTTTTCTGGCCTGATCTCAGATTTGCTCTATCACATCTCATTGGTATGCTATCGGAATACCCCATTTCAGAGGTGTGGACTCGAGTCATGTGACTTGGACTCGAGTCAGACTCGAGTCATGAATTTGATGACTTGCGACTCGACTTGGACTTGCATAACAATGACTTTGTCCCACCTATGAGATGTGGACTCGAGTCATGTGACTTGGACTCGAGTCAGACTCGAGTCATGAATTTGATGACTTGCGACTCGACTTGGACTTGCATAACAATGACTTTGTCCCACCTATGAGATGTGGACTCGAGTCATGTGACTTGGACTCGAGTCAGACTCGAGTCATGAATTTGACGACTTGCGACTCGACTTGGACTTGCATAACAATGACTTTGTCCCACCTCTGCCCCATTTTCATTGATTTTACCCGAAATTAACTCTGTCACTTATGATTGCAAGTTGTTGCGAGTCAGTGACTGCTTTAGTGTTAAAATATGGTGCCGTATTTTTAGGATGGTGTGTTCATAATATCATTTTATGTAGATATCCACATTTCGATTTAAAGCTTTCGCGACTGCACGGATTCATCTTCTTGGTTCTTTCGGTAAAGTCACGTAGAAGGGAAATAAAAAAATAATAAAAAAATAAAACATTATAAAATTTCGATTTAAAGCTTTCGTGACTGCAGGGATTCATCTTCTTGGTTCTTTCGGTAAAGTCACGTAGAAGGGAACTAATAAAAAATAAAACATCATAAAATTTCGATTTCAAGCTGTCGTGACTGCACGGATTCATCTTCTTGGTTCTTTCGGTAAAGTCACGTGACTTTACCGAAAAAAAACACGAAAATATCCACATTTATTCAATATTTTTCTTCTGCCAGTAAAAAATATGATAATTGTTTTTTTTAATGCGTGTATCAACCTGCTCCCCCCCCCCCTACCACCCACCCTACCACACCCACGACCTCTTTTCCGCCTTTCTCTCTCTCGCACCTCAAGATCTCAGTTCCCGTTTCCACCCCAGGCTCAATGACGTCGACGCCAATGGCGTCAATGGCAAAAATGGCGGCGGTGGTGACGGTGGTGGCGGTGGTGGTGGTGGTGGCGGTGGTGGTGGTGCCACTCGACATTGCCTGGGTCTAAATCTGGGTCTCGATCTTAGTCTCGGTCTGGGCAGAGCCTTGGCAACAGGAGCGGCCTCTGGAGGTAACGTTGATCTTATTATTTGGTTCTTTCGGTAAAGTGACGTATGAAGATAAAATAATGAATTAAACAAAAAGCGTACTACGACGTTTCGATTGCAACACAAGCGATCGTCATCGTCAGGCATAAATTAAATAGCGACATAGAATCTAACCGACAAACTGTAGACAGACATATAAGCAGACAGATATCACCAAGATACACACAGAGAGAGAGTAACACAGGTACAGAGAGGGGAGATCGTCTCTGTGGCGAGGCCTTAAATAGACAGAGGGGGGCGGAGGCAGAGAGAGGGAGGAGGGTTAGAGAAAACATTTACATGTTAATGAGTACGAAGAGACGCTAAATTAAACAAGCTAGCAAAGTATCGAAATGTTTTGTGAAACGACACAGAGTGTCGGTCAACACACAATTAACGCACGGCCTGGCCGATTACGTATTTCAAAGATTGCTAAGTTAGAATTGAAGTGTGAAAATTGAACGGTTATTTTCTTCGATGGCGACGATTACCGTCACATCGATAAGCCACCTCGGTTGAGACGATATCATTTGGCCGTCGCTCCCGAACACAGAGAAAGCTACACGGCAGCTGAGTTGGGGCTCTACAGTGAGGGAAATAAGTATTTGATCCCCTGCAGGTTTTGTACGTTCGCCCGCGGACGAAGCAGTGATCAGTCTATAATGTTAATGGTAGGTTTATTTGAACAGTGAGAGGCAGAATAACAACAACAAAATCCAGAAAAACGCATGTCAAAAATGTCATACATTGATTTGCATTTTAATGAGGGAAATAAGCGAGTAGCAGAAGGTCCTATGATGGCCACCGTTCCCGGTCGCCTTTGTCTCCCCATTGGCGATGTTTACACACCACGCCAGGTACTCATCTGAGGCTGAGTCGACCTAGGGGAGGCCCAGAACCGTTTCAAATAATCGTCACTGGGATTAGCCGTGAGCGGGAATCGAACACGGGACGTCAGTTTTGTAGTTCAGTGCAGCACTAACCTCTACACTACCACTCCAACTAAACACGCACTATACCAAAACACACCTACACACACCACCACACACAAATACACTATAAACCTATGCACCACAAACACCACACACACTACACACCTATACACCATATACAGTGAGGGAAATAAGTATTTGATCCCCCGCTGGTTCTGTACGTTCGCCCACTGACGAAGAAATTATCAGTCTATAATTTTAATGGTAGGTTTATTTTCGATTTAAAGCTTTCGTGACTGCAGGGATTCATCTTCTTGGTTCTTTCGGTAAAGTCACGTAGAAGGGAAATAATAAAATAATAAAAAATACAACACTATAAAATTTCGATTTAAAGCTTTCGTGACTGCAGGGATTCATCTTCTTGGTTCTTTCGGTAAAGTCACGTAGAAGGGAAATAATAAAATAATAAAAATAAAACATAATAAAGTAATATATAATAATATATATATATATTTTTTTTTTTCGGTAAAGTCACGTAGAAGGGAAAAAATAAAATATAAAAAAAACGTAATAAAATATATTATTATATATTATTTTATTATGTTTTATTTTCATTATTTTATTATCTCCCTTCTACGTGATGACTTTACCGAAAGAACCAAGAAGATGGTAGGTTTGTTTGAAGAGCGAGAGACAGAATAACAGCAAAACAAGTAAACCCCTAAAAACAAAGTGTTTCTCTCTAAATCCTTCATATGCGTGGCGGCTAGAGTCCTCTCGTCCTCTGGCTTGAGATGGCTGCCACCTATGGGTCAGATGATTGTCTGCCACCATTAAGCAATTGGTAATTAAATATTTAATTTGTTTTCCCTAAAAAGTGTAAAATTTTGGGAAATAATTTTTCACGAAAATTAATTGTCACGCACAACGAGTCTGTGTGCGAAATGTCAGCTCGAT